>NC_136002.1:16131081-16283581 GCF_048128805.1 Centroberyx gerrardi | reverse complement strand
AAGTTAGACCCACTCAGGGCCCAGGCAACAAAATGACAGAGTGTGACACCAGGTCATTGTTGCACTTCACTTTTCTGCCAGAAGACGGCGCAGTAGTTCCACGGTGAAAATCCCATTTGGCGTGAAGTTCCATGTGGACAAGGACCTGACAGGTTCTTGTCTTTGCCTGAATTCATTTTTGCATCCAAACTATGTCTGTGCAACAAACTTATGCTGTGTTTCCCATACAAAGATTTATTTCTGGTGGCCCACCATAATGAGTAAGTGTACCACCACAAATAATGCAAAATTACTTTTAGATTTTTATTCCACAAAGGTAGACATTTTGCTAAAATATCCCCAGGTTTTTATCCTGCTGCTTTAGGGAAGATCAAATTATTGTATTGTATTGCATTGCCTGATATGGTTTAAAGAAAATTTCATGGGCAATTTTTCCTTACAGGTACAGGAAAATGTGTGACCTAGAAGAATTCCAAACTACAAGTCAATTTCAGTAGAAATTCTCTTTGAGGTCAAATTTTCTTTGAGGTCAAAGGTCACATAGAGCCACGACAGTAGTCTGACAACAAAAACAGACCGAAAAATCACTGGCATTTATTAAACACCTAGTATGTAGAAAAGGCCTGTTTAAGTAGAGTCTGCTGGATAAATTTGACCCTCGGTAAAACATTTTCGATCCTCTAAAAAGTGTGTGTGAGAGAGAGAGAGAGAGAGAGAGAGAGAGAGAGAGAGAGAGAGAGAGCGAGAGAGAGAGAGAGAGAGGTCCAGCTCTAGGGCAAGAGCGATCAAGTGCGTCTTTTTTTAAACAAAGACAACTCTGAAACTCTGGGAATAGTAGCATGGACAAACAGGAGGGACACTTCAGGATAAAAGGCACACACACACACACAAATACACACAAAGCTAACATTAATAGAAACCAGCAGCACATACCGACACTTGAGGACAGTAAACAACGTATTTGTTGTCTTCCCTGCTACTGAACAGTCAGAGTGGCCAGCGTCTCCATAAGGAATTTCATTAGTATCAAAAGAACTACAAACTGCTATAGTTTCAATGGAGAGCTCGAGTCCTGTGGTTTAAATGCTGTTTAAAAAGCCTTTCCACCAGAGAAGAAAACATTTCTAGACTGGTTTCCATATACTCCACTATTTCATACAAACACACCAGAGCAGCCACACAGACACATCAGGACATTTTATAACACTCACCTCCAGAAACTTGTGGAACGCTGGCTTGGCCTCCTTAGCAATCCTCACAGCATCTTTGGCGTTGAGAAAGTTGTCAATGTACGCTGAATAAATATTAGCTAGAGTCTCTTTGGAGAACTGGGGAGAGACAGCGAGAGAGACAGAGAGAGAGAGAGAGAGAGAGAGAAAGAAAGAGAGAGAGAAAGAAAGAGAGAGAGAGAACAGACAAACAAGTACAGACAGAAGAAGAAACAAGCAGGGAAGGAAGAGGATGTTAACACGCAGCCATCAGTAATGTTAACATAGCAATACATTGCCTATAGGGTAAAATCTGCCCGGCAACTGGTCCTCTGAACGTGATTGGTGGATACTGTCTAAAGTTACAAAATCCTTGATTCCCTCTGGGTAAAAACCAAGCAGTCCCTCTATTTCACAGAGAACAAGCGAGGGGATGGAGGAAGAAAAAAGGTGACACATTAGATCTATTTAGGTGTTAAGGCACTATCCTAGTCACCCATCCTACTAAGGGCTTGAAAACACACCCTAGTAAAATCATACCAGAGGGCCAGCAAAACATGATAACTTAACCCAAACTGTGTCCATTTGTAAGAAAAATAATTTGAATTATAAGCCCTATAATTCAATTTTAATAAGTAAATGCAATTATTTTGTGACGATAACTTTCTTAACATTCGTGCAACATCTCAAGTCAAGCTGAACATCAACACACTCCTGGTTTGTCGAGGTGCCGGCCACGGCATTACACAACTCTAGGTTCAAACAAAGCCTCGATGCAAATAACATTTTCATTCAATGTAAGGAAACGTCACAGCTTAATTTCTTGCTACCAGTAGTCCTTATCCTTCACCTGCTCCTGGCTGAATATTTCCTGGGTAGATTGTTGTGTTTGGTTCTACCGTCGGGAAAAAACAACCATTACAAATAGAGTAAACCTGTGTTGCCCTGCTGTTTCTGTACATTTTTTAGCTAGGAATTTCTCTTTAACAGTTAAGAATTTAGCACGTGGTATTTTGTTACTGTGCGATTAAAACATAATTACAGATAAAGGAGGACTTTACGTCAACGATTTTCAACTTGTTTTGGCTGGCAAGAGAATAGAATAAAATAGTCTTTCTGTCTCTTTCTCTCTAACACACACACACACACACACACACACACAATCACACCCAAGCGGATGAATCACCCTGACCTGCTTTTCTTTCACTAATAGAGGGCAGGGGGCAGAGAGAGAGGGAGACTGAGTTCTTAAGAGAGAGAGAGAGAGTCGGCGAGAAAGAGGAAGAGAAGGGAGTGTTGAAGAAATAAAGCCCGATGTGGCGCCTCATTTAATGGCAGACAGTAACAGGCTTTCTACCCTTTCATACAATGAGCTGACCCTCTCCTGTTCCTTCCCGTCTTCTATCCTTCCTCTTTCTCTTTTCTTGCCTCCATCTGTCATCCATCCATCTCCCAGCAATCCCTCCTCTCTGTCTCTTCCATCTTCCCTCCCTCTCTTTTCTGTCTTTGAAGAGAGAGAAAGGATTAAGCACAGTGGAGAAGAGAGCAGGCAGGAAGAAAAGGAATGTCCCCCATTCATAAAAGGAGAAACTTAATGCTCTTTATCAGCAGCAGGTTGAAGATTTTCTTTCTGAATATGTTATTGTCAAATGAAATAATGGCCATCTACTGGCACTACTATTTTTAAAGGAGACTGGACAGTCTACTCACAAGTATCTCACAAGTATTTTTTTTATATTTTTGTGAGCATGTACAGACTGTGGTTGTGTATCAAAACCACAGCGACTTATTTTAAACAGTGACCACTCCCTTTTGTTTCTGTGTATGCACATAGGCTTCATCATTGTAATATAATAATCTAAATTGGGAAAAGAGCAGTGTCATGCTGTGGGACAAAGACTTAATTAAACATACCAGAAGAGTCTTAACCTGTGATAACCCACTACAAACACACTTTAGATGCATAACTTCAGTTTAAAAACTGAGGTGCATTATAGTCAAGGTGCCGTGAAAAGGCAAATATAAAATACTGTATAATTATCCCAGGATACTTGAAGACCTGAGGACAATCATTCGGCAAACAGACCACGCTATTTGTATCTGGCTCTATCAGAGAGAAGGAATCAGTGATGAAACCATTAATCACAATGGAGAACAGACAAAAGCAGGATGAGAGAAGGTATTTTGATTTATCTCAATTTGTCCCTTCAAAATACAAACAAGTACCGAGCCAGCGTTGTGAAATAGTTCTATTATAATAATATTCTGTGCAAATACAAGCAGTTTTAGAGCTGCATTTGAGCCGAAACTGGGCCCGAAACAGCCACAGACGTGAAACCTCAAACCATACGGCACTGACACAACAAATCTGCCAAACGATCTGCTATTCCTCACATTTAAACCCAGCAAAGCCCTGAATAAAACACTTGCCCCGTGTGAGGCTCGAACTCACGACCTTCAGATTATGAGACTGACGCGCTGCCTACTGCGCCAACGAGGCCTGAAGAGACATGCAGCTGCTGCAGCTTTAAGAGCCGCAGTGAGAGGAACAGAGAGAGAGAGAGAGAGAGAGAGGGAGGGAGGGAGAGAGGGAGGGAGGGAGGGAGGGAGGGAGAGAGAGGTGGGGGGGAAGGGCGGACCATGCAGGCTGAGCTCTGTGGAGGCTCTCACTTTAAAACAGGATCTGCAACAGTTTGACTTGAACAGAAAAAACTTCTTTCCTTTCTCCTTAGCATGCAGTTCCTATTCTTATTCTCACTGTGTAGATATTCTTATTCTTTCTCTCTTTAAAAAGGAAGATTCCACCCTCAGATACTCTTACACTGTTATATATCATCAATCTGTGGTGTTCCAGGACGTATTTTGTGATGAAGTGCTGTAATTACATTTTTTGGTGTACCCACTTTCCCTCAACCTGCCTAGTCTACTTCTACTTCAGTTAGTGGTTTCCTACATTTCCCAGAATGCCTTTCGACAACCCCCAGAGAACAGGCATGAACGCTGCATTCAAATGCGGGTTACACATGTAGCTGGAGAGAGCAAAAGTGATAGCATAGTCAAGAAACAGTGAGAGTTGTGTCCTTTACTCAAAACTCAACATGTCTTGTGGTTGCATTGCATTCTGGTCTATTGAGGCTACTGCTGGTAGAGAAATTCGTATCTCTGCCTCTTCTAAGATGGATTTCTCCCTGTGTGATTATTGAACGTGAGTGCAAAATGATGAGTCTTTGCTCTTTGATTTTGAGGGACTGACACTAAAACCTGATTTTACTGTTGATGTTTTAGATAAATGAAACAATTCCAATTCCATCGCAGCTGCACTGGAAATATCTTGACATCACGTTGTCTATGTTTGGCAAATTATCAGCTGGAATAAGAAAAATACACCCCAAAACAAAATGCACCCAGAAATGCACAAAGTACATAGTCAATAAGTGATTTTTTTAAATGATGTTTAAGTGTTTTAAGGTGGACTTTTCCTCTAAGCTGGTACAAACAGGCCTCAGCTTGTTGCTGTGTGCAGGGTGAGGGGGACACTGTGTATGAGGGGAGGGTGCTGAGGCTTAATTTCAAGAGCAATGTTCTTCTATTTATGCATTATTTTTTGGTTGCTGAGGGATTCTAACTTGTGGATCTTCTATTGTGGTTTATAAAACTCCTCTCTCTCACACAGATACTGCGGCCTTATTGTTTTCCTTACAGCGGCGGCTCAGAGAAGTGGAGGGATTAGCGCCCGCTACACTCTGTTAGCAGAGGTTAACTGTCTCACACTCTCAGGCTACATTCCACTTGCAGCGGCTAACAATGCTAACACTTGCAGAATACATTCCACCATCATGAAGACGATATTTGAATGAAAACCCTTCGCTTCTTTTTTCTTAAATGGATGCTGGTCTCTATTGCAGTGAAGTCACTATACCTATTAATCTTAAGGCAGTGTGTGTGTGTGTGTGTGTGTGTGTGTGTGTGTGTGTCAGAGAAAGACAGAGCCCCCGCGAGTTCCAATCCAGACACACTCCATTAAACTCTGTGAAAGAAGAGAGAGGAGACACCTACCAAGAAATATGTGCATTAAAAGACTGGAGATGCAAAACGTTCACACACACACACACACACACACACGCACACAATGTACCCGCACACATGCGTCCTTGCCTTTTTCAGCCCTCCTAACACACACACACATACACACACACACACACACACACACACATACACACACACTCACCCTTCTGTTCTATGTGTCCATAGTCCTAAAATCGACAAGTGCTGAACTACATTACTGGAAAAAGTAAGACCATGCGCAGAAGCAAACAGCCTCATAATGCAACTGAATTATATTTTTCATCCTGACAAGTTTACTTAGTAGCAGGTACTGTGTGGATTCCTGTTATAATAAAGTAAAAAACCCAAAAACATAGCATAATACACCATAAACTCTAACACAATGAAACAAGACTGAGGGACCAATCAGATGCCACTTATTGCCAGCACTACTCACCGATTGGATGAGGAGGTGTCCCACGGTCTGCCTGTCATGCCATTGGCTGACGCAGCCGGTGACCTGCTCCAGGAAGTGCTCGTGGTGCTCCAGGATCTCTGGGATCTGGTAGAACATCTCGTCCACCAGCAGCGGGTCCACGATGGAGCCGCCGTCCGGCTGCTTGAGAGGCCGCATGTAGCCCTGTGGGGGGACAGACAGAGGACAGAGCAACGGTTAACTGGGCCAATTAACCGTTTAGATCCCATTTAAGACTTCATGAGATTAACCAAGGCTGTCCAGCAGTGATGGACTGATCAGCTGTGCGGCTGTCAAGGGGCAATTTGTATGACAAATCTCTAGCAAATCAGGTTTAAGTAATTCTAATGTTCATGGTTTATGACTTTGACTCAAAGAGAACTAACATGAAATGAATGAATGAATTAAAATGTATGAAATCTGTGCTCAGAATGCTCAGAATTGTCGAATGCCAAATATGTTTTTGACAGTTTTATTTGCATCAAATTGACACATTTTCATGAGACTGAAACGATTAAAGGAAACATTATCTGGTTACATAGATCCAATAACAGTCAAGCACTTCCAACAATTTTAGTTCATTTTGTACTTTGTTGTATTTTATATCTTCTTGAAACTGTGTTTATATGGATAAAAATCAACTTAATCTTTTTTCTTTTCTTAAAACCCAAGAGGGTCTATGGTCATTTTTTAAAGTGTAGCCCTGTGGGGATAACCCAGACACAAATTCTGTGATTTGTTAATTAGATCCAATTAAATTCAACTTGATTGTGTTATTTGTTACAGTCAGGGATGTAACATTATGCACCTTTTTAAGGAAAAAAATATTGTTTTTCTGAAATATGACTGATTTTTGTTCATATTAGTGGTTGTTTTCCTTGTACTGACTGATTTTTATTTAGGACGACATCATTGGTTAAAATACAATTGTCCCTAGGGGTGGGAGGAAAGAGAGAATATGTAAATTGTAGTTTGTTAGGTAACACACACACACACACACACACACACCACTCTTTCTACCTGTTGTATAATATGTCACCATTATCTGTGTGGGTGGCAAGGACGGAGAGCAGAGGGAGGGGAGAGAGAGAGAGAGACAGGGAGAGGAAGAAAAGGAAGGGATGATGTGTTTTTGGGGGGAAAGAGGGAAGGAGGGGGAATGCAAGATCAGGTAGGGGGTGGAAAAGGGAGAGGGGAGGAGGCAAGGAGGGGGAGGGATGTAAAGGGGAGAAAAGGAAGGGGTTCAGTTGAAAAGAAGGAGAGAAGGATGGGGTGAGAGGAGGAGGGAGGGGAATGAGAGAGGAAAGCAAGGAGAGAAAGTTTGTGGGAGGAGGGAGAGAAGGAGACTGGGAAGGATGGAGAGAGAGAGAGAGAGAGTGAGTGTGTGTGCGTGTGCGTGTGTGTGTGTGTGTGTGTGTGTGTGTGTGTGTGTGTGTGGCTTTAATGGAAGGAAATAGGGAAATAGCTCTGACCCATAGGACCACAATGTTGTGCTGGCTCATATCACTTCAGCTACCCAAAACAAATGACATGAAATCCCTGAATCTTTCTCTCTTTCTTTCTTTTGCACTCTGGACTACAAAGATCTTACTATTAATAGAAAATGCCTTTAAATATTTTGTTGCTAAGCACTCTCCCCACACACCACACACACACACACACACACACGTGGCACGCACCCCGTGACAAAAATGTTTCTATTTTTGGCAAGTAATTCCACCCTCATTCCTGACAGCAAGCCCACAAATTGGAGGCACAAGTCAGGTTTGTCACACACACAAACGTGTGCACACGCACAGTTTAGATTCTGACTACTTCATCTGACAAACAGTCACTAAGTCTGGACAAAGATCGCCGAGAGCCTCGACTCAGAGAGTGGTGGCTTCAGTGTATTCAGTGTGTGTGTGTGTGTTGTGTGTGTGTGTTGGTGTGTGTTCATGTGTATGCAAACACACTGCAAAAGCAATGCTGGTCAGTTTCTTTGTGCTACAAGTGGAAGTCATGCCAGCAAAACTGTTCTGCTGCTGCTGGCAGCGAGGCTCTCTGAAGAACTGCAGATCTAATTATCTGGGTGTAATTCTGTCTGCCTCTGCTCATCTCTCTCTCTCTTCTCTCTCTCTCTCTCTCTCACACACACACACACACACACACACACACAGGCTCTACTCTTGTGTTATAAACTTCACAGGGCACCTGGGGTTTCTTTAATTTATATTTCATTACACACATGCGCACACACAAATCCACGACCATCCCTTAAGGTCAGATTTGGTGAGCATCTCTCTCTCTCTCTCTCTCTCTCTCTTTCTCTGTTAAATTCAAAGATGCTTTATCAGGAACAATATTGCAAAATCGCTTTACAATACGTTACAATATATACCAATAAAATAACACATAAAAATAATTAGCGCTAAAACAATTCCTTGTATTAATCAGAAGAACTCTGATACTGTAACTGTCTCACAGCTAAGGTATGCTGGCATTTAACAGCGAGTTTTACACAGCGCCGGAAAAAATGCATCTTGTCAAAACAGTGAGCCTTGTATACTTTCTTTTGGTGACTATGTTTTGGTTACCAGAAGAGCCAAACATGATCTCTGGGTAATGATGTTTTTTCTGTGTGTGACTCGCTCAAAGGCCAGGCTGCCGTGACTGAAGCTGCGCCTCGTCAGGATCCGTCTCTGCTTTCCATCTCTGACAGCAGAGACATGCTGCCAATTCATCTTCTTGTTTTAGGGTCAAATGGCATTCTTAATTAATGGGTTTCATTTTTCCAGTGTTCCAAATGAGATATTTATTTACTTTGGCTGATGATCTGATGGATTGTAATGGATATTTTGTTTGTAAGTGCAGCTGGTCTGAGGCTGGTTTGTGTTGCTGAGTGTTTGTACCCGCTGACTAAGGACATTCTTAAGGGCTCACAGCTCTTGGGTTAAAACTGCTTTCACTTGAAGAGAATTTTAGGGACTTATTTTCAAATGTGACCAGAATGTGAGTGAGCTTTTCTGAAAATCAATTATTAATGGACATCAGCCTAATTTTGCCTTCTGAAAATGCTTTTGTTGGTGGTTTTCCTTTGAACATTCAAAATATTTTCATGAACCTTTTTGCTTTTGATTTTGTTCAGCCATGTTAACTCATACCTGATGTGACACTTTGGATCACACTATCAAAATAATTAGCATCAAATTTTAGTCTATATATATTGAATTTCATCGTCTTGTCCTTTCATCCTCCTTTTCATTTGTTTTAGCGCTCCTCCTTAAAACTAACTTCATTTCCACATTTTATTTTCTCCTTCTCTGCCTTTTGACTTGAATTTCAAAATAACCCATTCAGGAAAAAAAAAAATATTTTGCAGATTCTGTAGTATGGATTCAGCAGCGCCTTAACAAGCTCGACTGACTGAACAAGTCTCTCTCTCTCTCTCTCTCTCTCTCTCTCTCTCTCTCTCTCTCTCTCTCTCTCTCTCTCTCTCTCTCTCTCTCTCTCTCTCTCTCTCTCTCTCTCTCTCTCTCTCTCTCTCTCTCTCTCTCTCTCTCTCTCTCTCTCTCTCTCTCTCACACACACACACACACACACACACACTTTCCTGGGTTACACTTTCATAGAATTTAAAAATTCAATTTACCTCCTACTATTGACTTAGACAGATGTGTCCCCAAGGCTTCAGAAGCTGTACAGGCCAGTCAGCTGTGCCTGGCTCCATGAGGCATTTGATGACTAATCCAATCTATTGAGAAAAAGTTGTGCTTCCTCTGGACACACACTTGTGTGTGTCTATGTTTCTGTGTGTGTGTGTTTCATTGACCCCTTGTTGTAGGTGCCATGAGAATCCAGTGTGTGTTAGGGGTCGGCAATTTTTGGCATTATTTGTTCAGAAAAGTTCTCTTTGGGTGTTTTGGAGACTCAATGGATTTACACTTTGTTGTTTAAGTGGCCAAATGCATCTTTGACCACGTCCAGAGGTGGTTTGGCTGATCAGATCTTCAATGCCTCTTGTACTGATGTATTTACACCTGGATTTTATTGTGATTTTATTGGATTTTATTGGATTTTATTGGATTTTATTGCGTTAATGCTCTGTCCGAACACAACCCAGGAAGCATGTTGATGCCAAATGTAAAGAGCAAAGAGGCAAAACAATCCTACTGGACACTGACTAAATTAATGTGCAATAGCTAATATTCTTTCTTTATGTTAAGCCAGTTATCTCAGAATCACACCTGAGGTAACAAAACGATATTAAAATAAGCAACAGTACTCGCTTATTCACTGGAACCTTTCTGAGGACCAACAACGAAACTGTAAAGTTCCAAATTCAAACCCGGATCACAACTTTGGACAGCGCTGCAGTAGAGCTGCCTCAGTTGAACCACTTCCACTGCAGTCACCGTGGTAACACTTACTTTCCCTGTGTCGCCATGGGAACACAGCCATGGAGTATTCACTTTGTGGCCAAACACACAGAAACGCATATGCAATTGTCATGTATTTTGTCTTGTATTTGCCTTTATTGTCATGTATTGTGTATGTATGGTTACATATGTTGTGCGTGTGATGGAAAATGTAATTAAAAATGATAGTAAAAAAAAAGAAGAAGAAAGAAACGCACCTGCATGAGGAGAAACACAGCCAGACGTGCACGCACACACACACACACACACACACAGATAATGGTGACATATTATACAACAGCACAGGTTGATCACAGGTAGAAAGAGTGAGTGTGTGTGACAAAGAGAGACAGAGAGGGAGAGAGAGGGAGAGAGACAGAGAGAGAGAGAGAGAGAGGGAGAGAGAGAGAGAGAGAGAGAGGGAGAGAAGTGAGGCTATTTGGGGCCATTAGAATAGTTAAGGAAGAGTGGTAGATTTATGGTTGGGACAGAGGTGGGAAAGGTGTGTGTGTGTGTGTGTGTGTGTGTGTGTGTGTGTGGGCAGATAATGCTGATGACAGTGAGATGTGATGGGGTTAGCAGCTTAGCCTGACAGGATGAATGACAATGAGTGGATTACATAATACATTTGTTACCTCCACTTGTTACTCGTCCTCAGCGATGTACAAGCCCATAGTGACATTTGTGTGTGTGTGTGTGTGTGTGCGTGCATGTGTGTGTGTTACCTCCGGGATGGGGGAATTGTGGTGAGGGCCAAAACACTACGTCTATCAGTAAACACTACTCACACATATGAAAGCAGGCAGGGTAGCAAGGACTAAGTCACTTCCAAGACATCTGACAGAAATGTAACTCCACTCAAATGCAAAATAAACATTACATCTTTCCAGTAACACACTTACATGCATATTGATTCACAAAGGTTCCAACAGTATTATTCATAGTGGTGATAAATTCTGTGGGGGCGTAGATGTAAAGGTTCAGTTCAATGTGTTTTCCTATGAGTAACTGTTTTGAAGTGCGTACTTGTGTGTGTGTGTTGCCTTTGTGAGTGTCCGTAGCTCTCTGTGTGTGTGTGCGTGCGTGCGTGTGTGTGTGTGTGTGTGTGTGTGTGTGTGTGTTACCTGAATGAGTGTGCGTAGTGAGTCCACATATGACTGCTCTGTGTCCAGGAGGGTCATTATCACATGTCTCCTCATGTCCTGTAAAGAGAGGGGAAGAGAGCAGGGTCAGTCATTACTGGATACAGATCCAACTGGACAGCGCACGCACACACACACGCACACACACACACACACACACGCAGACAGAGTTGTGGGCAATTTAGGCTACTCTACAAAATAAATATTTCCTGCCATCATGTTATGCTGTAACGTGTTATAATAATAATTAGGCTAAATGGATTTATGTCCTAAATATGATTTAAAAAAACTGTTATTGCAGCCTCATTTTGAGACGTAACCTGTTGTATTATACTGTATGTGACCTTGTAAGAAAAAGGTAGTTTAATTAACTTCAGCCCAGTCCAAAAATGTGGAACAACTGAGGTCAAATGGCAAAGCTTTGTGTTTCAGATAGGACACAGGTTTTATTGGATTCATTCCTCAGTCTGGAATGAGAGTTTAAGTCCACCTGATTTCAAACACACTCTCAACAATGATGAAATCGCGACACCTATGCACACACACACACACACACACGCACACACACACACCTATTAGACCTGGAAGGCCGGTGTGGCTATGCTGAGATTCCCACAGAGGAGGGTGGGACGGGGTAGAGCGATTATAAAAATTGTTTAGACAGTATCCACACACAGACAGACAAGACAGCATAGATTTCCCAATATTTGTGCACTTACGGGTAGAGATAACACACACACACACACTCACTCACACACAAACAAAAGGACTGGATTACAGGTCACCGAGGCCATTAAGTCCACAGAAGCAAAGCATGACTAAGCAATTCACCCTAACAATGACTCATGATCTATGGGATGCAAGTGAATCAACCCTTCCTACACACAGTACACACAAATAGAGAGAGACAGAGAGAGAGAGAGAGAGAGAAGAAAATGGCTAGGATATGTTTATTTCTGTGTAGCTGCTGCAACAAGTGAAGACATGACGAGTGTGTTATATTCTACTCTTCCACACTGTGGCATGAATCAAATTCAGTGGGTGGCTTGTTAAAATTCAACAGGGGGGGGGGGGGGGGGGGGGGGATCATTGGTAGCTAATATACAGCTTTCCACCACCTTTCTCCAAAAATCTATAGATCTAACAGGGGAACTAAGAGTTTGTGAGGAGTAATCCATCGCTCTTCATCTTCTCTCAAATTGTCCACTGGTTTTAACGGGATGAGACCTATCCTGTCATTTGACTAAACCCAGGCTGTGTGTGTGTGTGTGTGTGTGTGTGTGACACCCAGAGAGAGGGGGGAGAATTACATAGGGAGTACAAGGATCATGGAGCGAGTTAGAAATAGGCCTCTTATTTTAGGGGTCTCAGGGGAGACTCCCATAAGATTCTGGTACCAAACATAACACACAGAGCCACAGGCTATATGTTACACACACAAACACAATGTCTCTCTCTCTCTCTCTCTCTCACACACAGACACACACATAGTACAAAAATACCCAGAAGAGTATTTTTTTTTCTCTTCTCCTGCTCCCTTCTGCCAGTACCACTGTGCCCTATAAATAACTGTAACAATAACTTCCCAGAAAGGCCATGTTTAGTGTTTGGCATCTGAAGGGCTCCCAGGGGCGCTGTGGGGAACCACTGGAGGGGGAAAGGTGGTGTGTGTGTATCAGTGTGTGTCTCTCTCTGTGTGTGTGTGTGTGTGTGTGTGTGAGTGAGAGAGAGAGAGAGAGAAGTGAAAGCATGAGAGTGACTGTGACTGAGAAAGTTTTCCTTCTAAGATGGAAAGAAAAGTATTTTATTCTTAGCCCTGGTGAATTTCTCTATTCACTATAGTGAATGCTGCTGCTAGAGAAGCTTGTTTTTCCACATCACTGGTGACTGTCATCATCCTTGACAAACAATTCAGGGTAAGATTGACTCTAATGGTCCTTTAGAGAGTAAGGGAATTAGTCTTTTGACATACTGCCCCAAGTCTGCCCCAACACACACACACACACACACACACACACACACACACACACACAGCCACAATGGCGCATGGGGTAAGCACAGAGTAAACCGTTGCTAAATTCCATGGATGAGCAGGTAGGAACCGTCTAATCGCTGGTTCATACCAGCACATGCCCTCTACATCAACTGGTAACCATTTAGCTACCGGTCAACCTCTAACCACTGGGCCATTCTCATGCCCCCTGATTAGAAGGAAGACTGACTTGACTGACTGGCTGAGCTGTAAAAAATAAATAAGTGTGGCACAAGCTGTAGCTCCATGCAAACAATGGCATCCATTGTAGAAGTTCCTGATACAAATGGAGAGGCAGGGCTAAACAGGGGAAACAAGAAGAAAAAATACACTAACAGGGTGCTCACCCATTCTCTACTCACTAATTACCTTGCAAATAAGGAAACTTTCGTCATTCAACCAGAAGACCTAAGTTCAATTCCCCATGGCAGCAAGCATCCACCCTGCTGAAGTGTCATTGAACAAGACACTGAATCCCTACCAGCTCCATGGATGTTGTTCTATACTGACCCTGACCTCTGACTTCTCTGTGGAGGGCAGCGAATGACAAGAGAATTTCTCCTTTAAGATCAAGTATAAAAAAAAGCGTATAATCACTGGTAAACCAAACGTAAACATCTATTTTGTAATTTTGCTAGCCTGTCATGAGATCAGCCATATTCACTTAAAGTAACATATTTGTCTGTCACTGCTGTCAACAGACTATACATTGGTAAGAATTCATAATTTGTGATGCTATCAAGTGTAAAGAAAAAGCAGCTGCATTGACAGAGAGTTAGCTGTAGGGATACACTACAAGTACCTGGACTGGTATATCTATACTGTATTACAACTGCGGTCGACTACCTGGACTAATCTAACAAATTAAGAAATACTGTTGATTGTTTTAGAGTAGAAAGATGTTGTTTATGTCAGCCTTACTGGCGAAGCACTATAAACACACTGCAGTCAACACAGGAACACAACGTTCTCTGGATGAACATCTAGTACATATTAAACCTTACTGGGATGATCAAATGAATACATGCATGAATACACATGTGCTTACATATTCTCTCTCTCTCTCTCTCTCTCTCTCTCTCTCTGTGTGTGTTTCTCTCACTCTCTCTCTTAATTGGAATCAGCATTTCGATATCAAGCCGACATACACACAAAACCCTTAGAATGAATGTTTTCACTGAGCTACTGGCAAATGGACACACACACACACACACAGAATTGACGCACATAGTGCAGGCTGAAACACAACCATTGAAACACACACCTGCCCATGTACTCATGTACAGAGATGAGATTACTCATTCACTTGTGCACACACACACACACACACCCTAAAAATGACTGTAGTCCTCTGAAAGTACTTCCATTGTTACCACCATTCACCATCCATTATGCATTCATAAGTAGGAATTTCTTATTAATTCAGCTCTCTGGTTAGGGGTTTAATAAAACATGAAATAAAAATGTGCCACTATACTGTACAGTTCCTCCAGAACATTTTGAAATTAATCCATTATGTTTATCCCTATTCTCTGTTATGTGTCTCTGTCTGTGTCTGCTCTCTGTTTAGTTGTGTCTCAGCCCTGGGTTTGATTACTCAACCAAAGCTTCAAAGTATAGGTGTGTGTGTGTGTGTGTGTGTGTGTGTGTGTGTGTGTGTGTGCGTGTGTTTGACAATAAGGCAAAACAAGAGGGGAACTTCCCTCAAGACAGGAATGTTCCTCTGTTCTGTCCTAGTGGTCTTTATTAGATTACACAACAAACACACACACACACACCGGAACATGGTGAAATAATGCTAGGAATGCTAGCTTCATTTTGGTAGCAGGGTTACCATAGTAACTCCAGCTGAGGGCCTGGCTGATCAGAGGACAGCACAGCCAGTAGCAGGGCTATAATCAAGACCACCTCAGTCCAGTCTGAGTCAGGCTTCAGACCGCTCAGTTGAGTCTCCTCCAATTTAACATAAAAGTGGCCTATCGACCTACAGAAAGGTGTGTTATCAGGAAAATGCTAATTTCTGTTGAATTATAATGGAAATGACAACCACAAGGGTTTCAATACGCTCCATTTATACTGTGGCAGCGGCCCAATTTGGATAGTCCCTAGAGATCTCTGGGTAATTCTTCGGCATTTATAAGCCTGATTGTATGTTGTCATCTTCCTTCTCCCACTGTATGCATTATGTCCAGACGGTGGTATGAATCTCTCTGAATATCAGAGAGACACTGTACTGACAGCAATTAACAGCCTTGGTCAAGTGGCAGTGAAGATCTACTCTAGTATAAAAGTCTTGGCTAATTGATCACAGTAGCAGGGACTGCTGAAGAGGAGGAGAGGCAAGGGGATTTGACAAGCAATTTCACTAAATCAGAATATCTCAAAATCTGTGATGAACCACTCTTCACTGGTTTACTGACAAGTACAACAGTGTAGCTGTAGTGAATCAAGGTGTTTGAGAAACATCTACAACCACATTGGCACTTAATGATCAACTGCTGACATCATTTTCAAATATTAATTTGTCATGTCAAACAGTCGTGGACATGTTTCCTGTTATGGCATGACCCTTGCTTGATTGTTGAAGTTCTCAGTTACTTTTGGATTACTAAGCCTACCTGACAAGTTACAAAGCATAATTTGAATAGCTTTGTCATCACTTACAAGCATGATTAACCATTATATAAAGCTAAATAAAATGATGTTTGTGTCTATAATCTCCCAAAATAAATGCCTTTTTTCCATTCAGACATATTTCTACATTTTCCAACCCATTTTTCAGAACTGGGATCTGCAGTTTTACCAGTAACAGTTTACAGCTTCCAATTATTTGTAATCAGATTACTTTGATCCTTTTTACAACCACAATTTTTGGAAATGATGTGGCCTAAAGAGCAAGGCTCTGTTGTAATGTAATCAGACCATAATAGTTGAGCTAAGATCTGTTTAGAGAGAGAAGTCTATATTCAATGGGTGAGAGTTATGACCACAATCTGTTCATTTGAGATGGAATGCACAGAGAGTGGCTGAATTTGTAAGGAGATAAGCAGCCCATGTAAGTGTAAGGCATTTCATTTTTGTCCCTCTCTCTCTCTCTTTCTCACACACACACACACACACTCAGAGCCTATCTGAACAGGTGTGTGTGTGTGTGTGTGTGTGTGTCTCTGTGTGTGAGTACAGCATGTTCTTGTGTGTCCCTTAGAGAGGCTCTGGTGTGTTAAGGCCTGGACACAGGGGGGCCATAAAGTTACTGATTCCCCTGAACACCAGCCAAACATTACAACATAACATTAAGGACAGCAGATACCACAGATGGATCAGTTTGGACCTTCGTCTCATGTCATCCTGTTTTACTTGACTCATTATTTTAGTTCTTTATTAACTCTGTACATACTGTATTTTGGTCTTTGTTAGCATTGGCTTGATTGTGCGTTGTTCTGTGTACTGTCTTTGAATAATAAAGGAATGGGATCAATACTAAGAAGTACTGCTTCTCCTACTGATACCATTACATCCAGCAGCTCTATTGCTTCTCTCTTTCCTGTATTTTCTAGAGAAGTAAACCAAACCAGACAAGAACAGCATATGCCAAACTAGTTAAAAAGTTCATTTTTACTGTTTTCATTCTTTATTGCGTTTACCTATGGTTTAATTCTCGTTCAGTGCTTCTATTGCCTCTAGGTTTTTATGTTGCTCTCTAAGATGCTCTCTTTTCATTTGAGCAAAACTTTAAAACTGTCTCTACAGTTTAAAGGTTGACACTGACAATGCCAGGGTTTAGGGTTTGATCGCCACTGAGGGAAATCAAACGCCATACAAAGAGTTCTATTTGAAAATTCCATATATCCATTATGAGGAAAAAAAATCACTTCCTTCTTCATTCAATATCTCTACAATACAAAGGATCCAGTCTGCAAAAGTGTTATTTTGTCAACCAAGGACTTGCACTGACTTACCTATTATTCTTCAAAGCACCAAAACTGCTTTCAGTTTTGTGCTATCAATCATTTTGTAAGACTAACCGTCATTTTTTTAAATCATTTCTTTTGGAGCACAGGTTTTCATACATAACTTTGTAAAATTGGTTTGCTGATATATTGGGCCGATATTGGCCTTTTATGAAATATCAAATATCGGCCAGTCATGTTGTTCACCTCCGACATGATGAATAAAAGAACAAAAGAAAAGAATAAAAACAGTAGTTAAACCTGCAAAAAAATATCTTTATTTTCTAATTTAATGTAGACTTTTAGTGTCACTTGTTGATATAAATGTTGTTTCCAAACTGCCAGGAATTGAACTTTGGGGGAAACACTGAATCCTTGTCATTTTTGGGAATTTCTTGGGCATGAAAATGGTTTTAAGAAACTGAATATCAGTACAAAATATCGGCATCTTCAATATAAAAGTACTGGTATCGGCCTTCAGAAACCCATATCGGACGAACGCTATAACTCTAAGTTATTTCACTGAAGGCAGTGCCGACGGATACGCAGCTCTTTCTTCTCTTCTCACTGCTGTCGTCACCCATCTCCCACCCTCATCCCCCCTCCCCTCCCCGACAACTGTATCCCCTGGCAACAGCCTGGCGACGGCAGCAACAGGCAGCGCTGCTTAGCCCAAACAGAAAACATCTCCATCACCTATCTCCTCCTCTATTCATCTGTTTTTATATATCCCTCTCTCTCTCTATTATCTTTACATCATCCTCCAAAGGGCTGAGAGCGATCCCAGGGTCTCCCTTCCGGTTTCTGTGTCTATTTGGGGTGACGAGCCGGAGAGTCGGGGAGCTCAAGGCCACAAGTCTCTTGCTTCACTGCTTCCGGAGGTTCTACCTGTCAACAGCCTTATGCAATCCTGACGCAGATATAGGCTAGGGCACGGGCATGGGCATGTGTGTGTGCGTGTGTGTGTGTGTATGTGTGTGTGTGTGTGTGTTCTCTAATGGTCATTTGTAGGCAACAGACCGCTGACCTACTCTACGCTAATCAATGGGTTTTTCTCTCTCTCTTTCACACACACACACACGCATACACTATTGATCCATTTCCCAACTTCTCCATCATCATCATCTCTTCTGCTCCTCTCCAAACTCTTATCTTCCTTTTTCCTTTCTGTCTCCCCTCAGATTCACAGAGTTAATTACAACGAAATAACTACAATTTACATGTGTAATTACTAAAATCTATAACACTGACTTACACTAGATTGTCTCCTCTGCCTAAATCATTCTCTGAAAGGGGCCCAGCAAATGAACAAAGAGGTGATAGACATATTTTGTATTTCTATTGTATGTTGTAAGTTTATTTTGATGACTTTAAGGAAACTATATTAATGAAGGAGCAGCTTTAATGATAATGATTATATGTGTGAGTGAATATCCCCCAAAGCATTTCTGTCGTTCTTTTTGCATGTTATTGGAAATTGAATAGACATTTCAATCTTGAGGATTTCCTAGTTTGGAAGTTTGGTCCTAAAAAGACTTACTTGACCCTGCTGTGGAAAAAGGGCAAATCAAATCAAATCTTCTTTTCACCTCTACTTCCTCTCTTCCTTCCTCCCTCCATCCCCTCCCTTTCTCCTTTCATCTTGTTTACAGTCTAAGTCAATGTCCCTTTTCTCCCCTCCTATTTCCTTCCTCCTACTCCCCCCCCCCCCCCCCCCCCCCACTCCACACACACACACACACACACACACACACACACACACTCTCACACACACATACACGTACACACACATACACATTTGGAGACAGGTAAATCCTTCTGCATGGATTAACAGGCTGGTTGTTGAGATTAGCAAAACTACGGCGGCTGTGTTATGTCTATCTGTGTGTGTGTGTGGGGTGTGTGTATGTGTGTGTTAATGTAATCCAAAGACATGTTGATCCTGCTCCCACACAAACATCCATAACTGGAGTATGGGGTAAATACACATGCACGATAAGGAAAGGCTGCTGTGATTACCACCTATCCACCAAAAAAGAAAAATTACACTTTAAAAAACTGCCAAAATATGTTCTGATTTTCAAAACACCAGACAAGAGGAGGAAAAGGGACCGAGTTTACAGATTTGTGAACTTTTAGGAGTGTAAACAGACACACACACACACACACACAACCGAGGAGTGTGAGTGTGTTGGGGACAGTATAGGTGCTGGAGCTAATCGTGTGATTCACTCAGCTCTAATTCTGTTATAGACAGGCATGATCCTTCAGAGAGAGAGAGAGAGAGAGAGAGAGAGAGAGAGAGAGACAAAGAGAGAGAGAGAGGTTGTCCTACAGAGAGAGAGAGAGAGACATTATCCTAGGGAGATATTAAAACAAAGGTAGAGCAACAGTAAATAGGGACATACAGAGAGATATATCACAAGACATATATCATCTCGCAATATATCACGAGACAGAAAGAGAGTTAAAAGAGAGACAGGATTCATGATAATAAAGGAGAAAGAAGACAGAAGGAGGAAAAAGAGCGAGGGAGGAAAAAGTGGCGAGATTAAGAGAGAAAGAGGGAGAAGATAGGAGAAAGAGTGAAATCTATATTGATGTGGACAGGCAGGTGATGCCGTCCTACATACGCAGCAAAGGTGCATCGCAGTGACCGCACACACACAGCCACAAACACACACACACACACCTACAGAATGATGTACACAACACACACACACACACACACACACAAGCATCCCATCTGCAAAGCAACAAACAAAACACTTGTCTACCTCGGCATTAGACTGGGGGCTTCCAGCACAAAGTCCATTCCCATTCACATTCCCGTTGGGATTCCCATTCCCGTTGTTGTTTCTGAACCGATCCACAGCATCTCTGTCCATTAATTCTTCTCCTCCGCCGTCTCTCTCTCCTCCTCCGCCGCCTCCTTCATCTCCTGTATTCTCTCCGCTCTCGTTCATTTCCTCCAGAGCGATGCTGAACTGGGCTAGGGTTCGAACCATCTGCAGCATACGGAACGGTCCGTGCGCCCGGACGCACACTCACCTTCGCACATAGACACGCGCAAACGCCCCCCCCCGAAAAACACCTGCCGCCTTTATCTGTTTGTCTGTTTACTCACACAAACTCCGTCTCCATGTCCGCGAGATAATGTCAGCCGCTATGAAAAACAACAACAACAACGACAACACACACCTGAGGGTCGAGGAGGGAGACGGAGACAGAAGGAATCACCACCCTCCCTCACGGTCTTATTCATAACATGAAATAAACATGCTCCTTTCCAGTTGCTTTTTCTGTCCTGCCTTCCCTTCTCTCTTCTCCCGGAAACAATGCTGATCTCTTAATAATTAAATCCTCTCCAATGCAACATCTAGCCGTCATATAGGAGGCGAGTCGTCGGCTCTGCTCTTCCGTAAATTCAGCCTGTGTCTGTGTGTGAGAGTGCGTGTGTTCTGTCAGCAGGTAGGCTTGGCTTCGCAGCTTCTCAGTGTGTGTGTGTGTGTGTGTGTGTGTGTGTGTGTGTGTGTGTGTGTGATGCAGCGCGCACGATATGCGAACGCAAACACACACTTCAGCGTGTATGCATGGGTGTCTGATCTGTTACTACTGCGTGGATCATGTAAGCAAGATCTGGAGGCGTGTCGCAGTGTGTGGAGCACGGAGAGATAGAGAGTGTGTGTCTGCTTGCGTGTGTGTGTGTGTGTTGTGCCCCCCCCCCCCCCCTCCGCGGGTGTGTATAATGAAAGACAGCAGGCAGGGCAGACGCTCACCGCTCAGCTCCGCTCCGCTCAGCCAGACTCTACCAATCCCTCTGCAAGGCGTCGATTCCATCTGACAGATGGGAAGAGGGGGAGGCAGACCGAGCGAATAGAGCTCAGAGCTATCCATCCATCCATCCATCCATCCATCCATCCATCCGTCTCACTCTCAAGCAGGCACAGAATTAGAATGGATAGAAAGGGCACCCATTGGTATACAGTAACATGATGATGTCCTTCGGTAAAACTAAGATAGACGGCAGAGAATCTTGTTTGAGAGTGATCGTCTTTGATAATATCGTCATGGGAACCGTTGTACACTGTGCACAAGACTCAGAAAGCTGCTGTGTTCAACCTAACTGCCGCTCAAATGATGCTTCTGCCATGGCAACATCTGCTTTCTGAATCTCATGCGTAGTACCAATCATTATTTTGATGACAACATTATAAAAATTCCTGTGGTGCCCACTGTAGGGTGTGCCGGCCACATGATCCATTCACAAATATGGCTTTGAATGGGAATGCCCCTTCTATCCTTTCTAATTCTACGCAGGCAGATTTAAGAGCGCACTGAATGGCAGCACCTAGGCAACGCTCACAGATAACCATGACAACAGTGAGCAAGGATGGAAGTTTAACAATTCATAAAGCATGTGCGCCCACAGGAACATGTAGCGGGCAAACATGCACGCACATACAGTATGTGCGCACGCAAACACACACACACACACACACACACATCAGCAGACTGACAAGAATGTGTGAGCATAAAGAACTGCAATCTTAACTAGATCTCCTCATTATCCTGGTGGAGGAAAAAGGGGATTGTGTGTGTGCATGTGTGTGTATGGGTGTGTGTGTACATGCCTGTGTGTGTGTGCACATCTATAGAATCACTTAGAAGCATAGCAGAGTGATAACCGGAAGGGAACGAGCGTCAATTGCCAATTCTTGATGTGCTGCAACGCACATAAAGATTTGATGGTGCAGCACGTCATTTATTACTGTGCATTTCTCTAATTTGACTCCAGGGAAATTAAATAATAGTCATCACTACAATAAAATAAGTGAAATAAAATCACTTCTACTTAGCTGCATAAAACAATTACGCACTCTAGATGAAATTCAAGACCTTTTAAAGACTTTTTTTTTTTAATTTGTTTTCATTTGATTGACTATCATTATCGGTTTTTCATTAATATCCTTAAACTGCAATAAAACATCTAATGAAACCTTGAAACCCAATTTTCATCTTCCATTCATTATATTTATACAATTTCATGGGGGGAAAATATTTTATTAATATTCCCACCCATCCCTATTATGACCAACTCCAACACAAACAATACTTCTCTAACTAAGCCACAGCTTGCATCTAGTGAAAGTGAAGATAAATGGAAGTTTGATGACCATTATGTATTCAAACATTTGTTAAAATATACAAGTTATACAAATTCTACATGAGAATATATGACTATTTTTTATATGGCTAAGACAAAACCATAGCTGAACACCATGAAATGAGAATAACAATGAATAGACTAAAATGATTTGCCGTTGTCCTCAATGGAAACGTGGGTTTTACAGTTCTAAGTTCAGCAGAACTGCCTGGTGTGAGGCGGCTTTTGGGCAGTATGAACCAGAATAGGCTTGGCTCTTTCTCTCCAGCAGAGATCAGATGGTGGCAACAGGAAAGGTCACGAAAGGACATTTAAAGGTCAAGCTCGTGACAGGAAATTGGCCTTTAATCCTTGTCGCCATAGAAACAATAGACTGTTTTGAAGGTCTGGTGACAAAGATCAGAGATGACAATCTCTCATGATGTGTTTTGAAGTGGAGCAGGGAAAAATTAAATACATGTACTCTTAAAACAGAGTCAAGCACACACACACACACACACACAAGCTTACATACATGCAGGTGCTTACAAACATACATAACAACAGAACTGAAAGTGTGCTGGATTGCATTCATTCACACAAAGAAGAACATACACCCACACAGATTCAGGATGCCCTTAAAAAACTACAGTGAGTCAGTGAGAGAGAAACGGGTAAAGACAGAGAAAGAGCTGAGAAAGATACTTGGATATCAGTCCCACCATGCTGATCATCACCATACATACTGAACCTATAGTATTAGTCACATCGCCAACTATTAAGACAAATAAACTGATGATGCAGAGGATGTGTTGGGGACATGACAGGGTGAGGAGAGGGAAAAGCACAGAGAGAGGGAGAGAGAAAGAATGTATTGAGTGTTTCCCTGCTCCTCCTGCTGCTCCTTACAAATGCTGATGATGGCTTTGTGTGCGTGCATGTGTGTGTGTGTGTGTGTATGTGTGTGTGTGTGTGTTGGGGGGGGTGTAGCAGATCAGATAGGGATGACTGAAAAAGAGGCAATACTAGTTTAGCCTTGGTTTTACTCATTTTTCTACCTGTGGGACATTGTGGGGGGCAATTTATGTGTGGACACTTACAAACTAAATAAGTTTTTAATTTGTGGCTTAAAAATGGCTTGTTAGGCTTTAGCACTTCTCATTGAAATTAATGAGCCCCATGTTGCTGACTCACCAGTAGAGCATCTTATTCACCAAATAACAAGTATACAGTGTACAGAAAAATAAAAAGCTAAAATGTGAAATGTCAAAGTATGCCTTTACTCATTCAAAAATCTATCCAGCTCATACTGTTTCTTCCCCAGGTGTGATGCTTTGAAGCCCTGTGAAAACAGGAGAGATGATTCATTCTCTCTCTCTATGTGCATCTCCATGTTTCCGTCTCCATCTCTTTACTCAAGCCCCCATTCAATCTAAGACTCACATGTTCTTCCTTTTCTTTCTCTTCTCTTTACATCTCACCCTTTCAGTAAAAAGCTTTCAGTCTGATTCATGGCCTACCTTCAATGAGTTACAATGTAACCAACAGTAGTTAGAAACATGCTAATTAATATGCATTTATCCAAAGTACCTCCATAGTAACAGTATATTTAAAGTATGGTGGCCCCCTGTATGGATGAAACCCCTAACCATAGAAGTGTTAAGTGTATACCAGTCGCAACCTGCATCAATCCAATTAGATCAGCATCCATGACCTAGCATCTCGTTTCCATAGCAACTTCCTTCGGAGGGCTCACATCCTCAGCATTTCCTGTTTAGTGTTGGACCAATGTGGTTGCTAGGTAGTGAAGGGGAAAGGGGCCATGTGTGTGTGTCTGTGTGTGTGTGTGTGTGTGTGTGTGTGTGTGTGTGTGTGTGTGTGTGTGTGTGTGTGTGTGTGTATGTGCACAGGAGTCAGGAAAAGTGGGTAGCTTGGGGATGCAGCACTCTCCCTGAATGAGTTACCAGCTCATAAGTTGACTGACCCAGATTTCCAAGTGGCGTGTATTCACACACACGCACACACATACACACACACACACACACACACACACACACACAAACACACAGCTTGCATTACAACAAGCAATTTCTCTAACTACAGCTCAAGCTAAATTCTCTCTATGCCATCTTTTCTGGAGATTATTTAAATTTAATTTTTGATTTTTAGTACAGAGTGTAGAGTGGCAGATATGATGAGAAACAGGGAGCGGATGATATCCAGCAATCATCATGAGGCAGATTCAATCTTGCAAGTGAATGGAACGCATGTTAGTCTCTTTGTCTACAGATCCACCAGGATCTGGAAATGCTGCGGCTTGTTAACCACCTTCTAAATAAAGCCAAATTAAAATAACTAACCACAGAGTCTAATGGTTTCAATACCCATCTACCCACACATAGATGCAGCACACAGTACTTACACACATCTACCAGGCAGATACACATACGTGGCTGATCATGAGAGGGTTGTTAAAGCGTTTTTTGCAGCAGTGGCTGAACCTCTTATTTCCTCCCCACCCTGCTAAGAAATGTGTGTGTGTGTGTGTGTGTGTGTGTGTGTCTGTGTCTGTGTGTGTGTGTGTGTGTGTGTGTGTGTGTGTGTGTGTCTGTGTGTGTGTGGTTTAATTCTTGGTTTGCTGCCATGCCTGTCGGTGTTAGCGTCTGGTACAGCTGATGTGTCATCCATATTACATGTTACATTTAAGTCAACAGCAAAAAACATAGTCTCAGTCAGTCTTTTGTGAACACTATGAAGTTTCCTAATCTTTTCTGGTCAAATCCAACATGTGTAACATTGTCTGATGTTGATTAATAGTCTACTGCTGAAAAATATCTGCCAATACTGAGTCTCAACAAGAGAAAATGCTTATAGGCGGCACATGGCAAAAACACTGCTGTGGTCCGTTATCACACGTACACACACACAGACACACACACACATGTTGGGGTAGAGACATGTGACAAGCCTATGATGACACCTGTCAGCATACCCACTAGTTCACAGGTGTGTGTATGCGCATGTGAGAGGGTGAGAGTGTGAAGAGAGAGTGTGAGAGAGAGAGAGCGAGAGAAAGTGGATGCATGGTTACACAAACAGATCAAAACACAGATTTCTCATCACACACCTGTGCATGTGTACTGCTCGTACCGTTTGAGCGTGTGTATGTGTGTGTATGTACAGTTGCCCATCTGGTGTTTCTCACAATAACCCTCATACAGTTACTATACACAGGTACACACACACACACACACACACACACACACACTAAATGAAGTACAAAAAAGTGAGAGTATGTTTTATGTACTAGAAGCCACGTCGTTCACCTGTTGCCAGGTGTGTGTGTGTGTGTGTGTGTGTGTGTGTACAGCAGGTGTGTGGAGCTCCTGCTGGTGTCACGGTGATTATCTTCCCCCATGTCAATGCTGAGTGACAGGATAATGAGAGATGGTTCCAGGAAAAAGATGATTCCCACCACTACCTGCACCATGGGGGGTCCCAATAAAACTCTCTCTCTCTCTCTCTCTCATGCACACACACACACACACACACACACACTCTCTCTTTGCCTGTTCTCTCGCTCCATATTATTGATTCCTCTCTGCGTTCTGCCTCTTTTTCTCTTCATCTCTCTGTCTCTTGGTTCATCTTTGTCTGTCTCATCTTCTCTCTCATTCTCACAATAACAGAAAGATCGGCTCAGAAAAATAATGTTCAAGAATATTTCATCGATTTATAATCTAACCCTCACACACACACAGACTGATAGCTGGAGGCTTTGACTAAGAGTGTGTACTCGAATTCTGCAGATGATAGTTTTATATTGAATGGGAGAATTTTAGGGTTTTAGGGTGTTCTATCCATATCAAACGATGTGTCATAAGCATTCATGAGCACACACACACACACACACACACACACACTATCCACAAGGGGGCAGTAGTCATACTGAGAAGTCATTACACAGTGTGTCAGTGTTGTTTCTTCCACAGAATCAAGTTAAAATCATTACTAGATAAAACACTATTAGAACTCATTCAGAAACCTTCATTCAAACAGATTTCTTCAATGAAAAATAAGATTTGGATATTTCCCATTTGCCTTTGGGCGGTCAGATAAAACACCAGTCAGAAAGTGTTTAATAGGCAGGGAAACCAATGCATGTTATCAGATTCAGCTATGATTAGTGTCAAACTGTAATGTGTGTGTGTGTGTGTGTGTGTGTGCCAGAGAGAAAGAGACACAGAGAAAGAGAGAGAGAGAGAGAGACAGAGAGAAACAGAGAGAGCGCACAGGTAACCAGATCTACTTGCTCTCCAAATACGCCCTTATGGGACGGGGTGGATTTGTGTGTGTGTGTGTGTGTGTGTGTATGTGTGTATGTGTATAGGTGTATGTGTGTGTGTGTGTGTGTGTGTGTGTGTGTGTGTGTGATACATGCGCCGTGAAAAGAGTCTTTGTCCCTGAGAGGTGAGGTTGAGGCAAAGAGAGGATTGGTGCTTGGACTGACACACACACGTGCATACACACACACACACACACACACTTACTAACACACAGGCACCCAAGAAGAATATTCCTCCATTCTCTGACACACATGGATACACACACGTGAAGACACCTAAGAAGATGACCTGATATATTGAGGATTTGTTTTGACAGAAGGGAGAAAGAAGCAGCACAGAGTCGATATAAGATTCCTCAAAAACAATTAAAACTTGTTTGCCTCTGAAGTCAATTACTGTACAGGACGACCTTCTGAAGGGACGGGATGTGTTGTGTCCAAAAACCTCTTCCTCAAATGATCTAGAACTACATAAACGCACTGTAAAATACTTGATTTGAAATGTAGTGGAGTAAAAGTATGAATGCCCCTAAAAGAGTACTGCAGAATATCAGATATTATATGATGCGTATTACTTTAAAATCTCATTTATATCCACGAAATTTGAACACGTGTTCCCACACTCAAATTGGGCACAAAATGTAAGGACTTTTCAATGACTTTCAAGGCCTTGTTTTGTGAATTTCAAGGACTCAAAATTGGCATGACATTGATCAAAATTAGACATCATAGGGGCCTCATTTATTATTCAGGACCTATTATTCATTGATGAAATTGGATGCTATTTTTTAAAGCCATCCATTCAATTTAAAAAACTTCTTTTTCTCATATCCATACATTTTCAAGGCCCGTGGAAACCTGTTGAAAGCACAGAAATTTCTGTATTTCTGTGAAAATATGTGATAATGCCATTACAGAAATCAGTGCTTTTTGAGTTTCACATTATTAAACATTACACTTACACATGCAACAATTCTCATCTTCACAGAACCAACATCAGCATCCAACAGCAGCCGTCTGAGTTGAACCATAAGAGATTACCATGACAGACCGGGAGGTGCTTTCTATCCGTTCTCAATCTACGCCCTTGATTTCCAGCCCTACCGCGGTCTGTAATCTGACGTCCCCATCCGCTTCCTGTCCAGCAGCCCTATCCCACAATGCACTGGGCTCCGGAGATAGCCATCAGCCGCAGAGACCGGTCTTAACCCCGACACCGCTCCGGAAATACCTTCCATCTCTCTCCTTCTCTCATCCTTCCCCGATCTTGTCCTTTCCCCCGCCCTTTGCCATCCCTTTCTCTCTTGTTTGCTTCTAAAATTCCTCCCATGTCTCTTATACTCCCTCCTTCACTTCCCTAATCAGGCTGTTCCTCTCCTTTTCTGTCATACACATACACACACAACACACACACACACACACACACACTGTTATTTTTAGGAGATGTACCAATAACAGGGAACTTGGAGAGACTGTAAACTGGATTTCCTTTCCCCTCTCTGTCTCTCTCTCTCTTTCTCTTTCTGTCTTTTCTCTCTCTCTCTCTCTCTCTCTCTCTCTCTCCATCTCTCTCGCTCTTCCCTCACTCCCTCTCACAGGAAACCGTGTCTCATAAAAGATGCACACAGTGTTACTGTTGGCCCCTCGGCAGCACACGGGCACGCTCTCTCACACTCATCCCCCAGCGCAGGGATGTGTGTGTATAGCGGTTTGAGAAGGAAAAAGGGGGGGGGGGAAGAATAGAGAAAGAGGGATGAAGAAGAAGAGATGATGGCGAGAAGGGGGCAAGAGAGAGAGAAAGAGGGAGAGAGAAAGGGAGACAGATCCAGACGGACAGATCCAGACAGAGGCTTAGTGAAATTTCAGTGTAGAGCGAGCAGACAGTCGGTTAGTCAGCAGCGCTCCTGGCAGATTGGACTGTTATAATACTACAGCTTAGCCAAGGCTAAACACTATACTGTGGATTAGGCCAATCTCTCTCTCTCTCTCTCGTTTCCCCCTTAGTACTTTATCCTCTCTCTTTCTCCCCCTCTCTCGTCCCTCTTTCCCTCTATCCCTCTTTCTCTCCATTTCCCCTCTTTCTTGGCATTCCTGACCCCTCACGGCCTAAAATCCTTGTATGTGTGTATTTGTGCATAAGTGTGTGTGTGTGTGTGGGGGGGAGCTGGTTTCCACCACCCCCCCAACATGGAAAAGAGTAATGCAGCAATAAATGAAGTGTCTTATTAGGGCTTTGGGCCACCAAAACATTAAGTGTGCTCTTTAAGAGGTTGAATGGACCTAAACTTTTCCAGGAAAATACTGTCTGACAACATATTGCAGCTTTGAGACCGACAAAGACTGGGACACAAGAGTTTGTATGTGTGTGTGTGTGTGTGTGTGTATACCATAGACAGCAAAAGAGCCAGAAACAGGAGAAGTGTCTAAGCTCAACTGATGATTGGTCAGAGAACAACAACAACACAAGGTAACCTCGATCTCTGTCAAACGCATGCACGCACACACACACACACACACACACACACACACACACACACACACAGTGACATAATAATGCACCAGAACAAAGGCAGATCTCATTAGACTGTAGCTGGATGGAGAGAATACACGGAGGAATACAAAGATGGAGGAAGGGAGGAAAGGATTAAAAGAAATGGGTGTAACAGGGCAGAGAGGAGGTAGAGAAAGAAACACAGAGAATAAGGCGTTAAAAGGAGGAAAGAAAGAGAGCGAGGATAAGGAGGAGGGAATTTTTCGCCTGTTTTCATTCAGGGAAGGTCTGCTGAGCATTCATGCAGCAAAGCTCTGCTCCACACTCGTACAGTCGCACCCTTTCACACCTGGGAGCTGTGCAGCGCAACTGTTGGCCACTGAGCAGCTTCACTAGAACCTGACATGCCTTGCTCAAGGGCGCATCGGCAGCAGTGAATGAAGAAGCCCACCCGGATTCCCAACAAACCTGCTGCTCTAGACTTAAGGCTACGGACTGAATAAGGAGCGGAGGAAAAGAAAAAGGAAAGAGAGAAGAGGGGGAGATACTTGGTGATGAATGGTTGATTGCAATGACCAAAAAATGCTTGCTTTGGGGCGGGGGGGTTTCTGTTTATCAATTTTGTAGGATTAGTGTTGCACGTCAAATGAGTAGGCCGTAGAACAACTCTTGTAAGAACACACACATACGACACACACACACTTTCAGTTTAGACAGGAAGGCAGGTGTGTTGGGGGAGAGAGAAAAGGAGAGAGTGAGATCAAGCTCTGTTATCATTGGCTGGTCAGTTGCTATGTAACACAGGTTGCCACAGAAACATCTGAATGGAACAGAAAGTATGAATGAGAAAGACAAAAAGACCCAAGATATATGTTCATCTATTCATAGTATTCTGTTACACCACCACACGGCCATCTTGGTAGGAAAGTAACAGGTGATTATAATCAAACGACAGCCACAGCCAATGCGCTGTGTTTATGGTAAAGCACCATATTGGTAGGAAATACATGTGACATCATGGGAATACTATGAACAGAGCTGCAGTTGCGTCACAAATGTCCTGTCAGCCACATCTGGTGCCGTCATGCAGGTCCACTGGAGAATTGGCTGTTCACCAATGACGGCTAAATATAACAACCGGGTTAGAGAAAGAGAGATACCTGAAAAAGATTGTCATGGTGTGGGTGAAATTCAATTAAGTAATACTGTAAGTAAAAGTGAATAGTCGGATATGGTAGATTTGCTTCCAAATTTAGGTTACTCTGACATTTAGCCTGGGTCTCTACTCCAAAGCACAAGTTGTAGCTTGAAGACAGTCAGCATAGTTAGCCTGAACAAACATCTGCTTTTTGCCATTATTACCCAGGTAACTAGCCAGCAGGCTAATATCAAAGCAATTGATGTTGATGTTAACATGCGACTACAAGCCACCACTAACACTAGCTTCTACTAGATGTTAGCTAGCTAGCTAGTATGCAAATATGTGTTTAGAACAAGACAGTGATGATTAGCTGACCAGTGGCTACTATGGTTAGCTAGCTAACAAGTTGACCAGATACATGGTGCCATGCCATTGTTCCGACGGCCCATTATTCCGAAACCCCAATAGTCCGAAAACTCCATGCCTGGCTCCATCCACAACCGTGGCTTCTGACAGCCTTGACCGTCAGCTTGCTCTAACCCTAACCTCAGTGACCCCATGCCTCAACCCAACCACCTCCGGGATAACGGGCTGTCGGACAAATGGGCTTTTCGGTCCAATGGGTGGACATTTTTCTGACTATTGGGGTTTCGGAATAATGGGCCGTCGGAACAATGGGCAGTCCCCAGATATATCAGTGGCAAAATGATCACTTCCCTGAACATCGCAGGAATTAAGCACGTCTTTTAAATTCTGCTGAGACAGACAAGTTGTACGTTAAGCAATGAGCATCTTGTTCCACCAGCTGAATGTGTATTCACTCGCAACTTGGGTCTAAAGTCTACACTACGTTACACTGAAACTAGTATTTAGCTGCATCATGGAGACTTAAGGTAAGTTAATATTAGCAAACTAAGTTAATATTAGCTACCTCAAAATTGCATTTACCTGGTGTCCTAGGTGTAAATCTGCCTAATTAGATGGCTAGAATGAAAACCAGCAGGACTTCTTGTGGTTTTCAAAAGACCAGGATTGAAAAGTAGGGGGAAAAAAGAGGGAGGAGAGGAGGAGGGAGGGACAGAGGTTGGAAAGACAAGAGGGTTAACAGAAAGGAGTGTAATTCTTGCTGCAACAAGGAATCAATAAGTGAGAGATTAAACAGCAGACACACAAACAGCTGTGGAAAACAGAGGGCTAGCAAGACAGAGCGAGAGAGAACATCCATTTGATTTATGGCCTTTGTACACTGTGTCTCTAGGGAAGAAAACACACCAAGACACACACACAGCAATTTTTGACCCACTGAGTTTCAAACTGTGTGTGTGTGTGTGTGACAGGGAGAGAGTGAAAGAGAGAAATAGAGAGAGAGACGTCAAACATAAGAGCTCCTTCCTGTTCGTCATCCATGTGAACAGAAGAGGACCTGAGTGAGACCATGCCCCCCCCACCCCCCACCCCCACCCCACCCCCGTGTGTCCTGCCCCCACTGGGAGAGAACTAAAAAAGGGAAAAGTTTTCTTTATCTCTGCTACACACACAGACACAGAAACACACGCACACACACACACACACATGCTCAGATACCGGATACTCCCAGGAAAGGGGATCCGTTTATAACTACTCACAAGAAACACACACATTCCATTACATGTGCACACACACACACAGAAAAATACAGTGGCCACAGGGGGCACACTCTGTCATCTGTACACATTAACCAGCACTTAGTCAAAATATTCATTAACAGTAAACCACAGTGAGCTGCCCGACTCCCCACAACAAACCAAACAGCACTCCGATAAGTTTGATCCAACTCCGGCAAAATAATAAGAATAAGAATAATACACAAGTGAAGAAGAGGACAGCAGCAGAAGCCATAAGTGAGGCTGTGGGAGACAAACCCTGGTTAGGCTGATGGAGGGGCGTAAGGTTACACCAACAAACCAATATCATGGAACAATAGTGGAAAGAGAAACACTATCACATGAAAGCACGTCTGCACAAATAGGTCTGAAGAAGTGATTTAAAAGATGACACTGATTCAACTATTCAATTCAACGATTGCTGGTTTCCCGCAGAAACCTCATATTGCCAAATATTGTTATCAGCAGCTACAGTGCAGAAAATGGCTTATACAACCCTGGGGTCACGCCAAACCACTGAAAACACATTATGAAATGTCAAATATACATGGGGGCCGCCAATAGGGCTTCGCTAACCCTTTGGATTTTGGAAAACGTTTTGAGATACAAAGTGTTTGCAGGACAGTGTCAATAAATGAACCGTGACTGTAAAATCAGTTGCATAACAGTCACCACAAGACAAAGCAGAAAATAACAGCCTTTGTCACATTCTATCAGTGCGAGTGGAAGTTCCGCTTTGTTTACTTATACTCTAAATTGCAATCGACTTATTTCCTAATGGCCTTACACTGCTGTGAACAATGTGTTTGGACTGGGCTAATATTAACGGTCTATTTGAACAGGGACTGGTAAGCGGTAGAACATTTAGTTAATGAGTACTCATGAGTAAACCAGAGGAGGAAAGAAAGGGTTTTACACTTTAGAAATGGTAGAGAAAACTTGCTAAAAACTGGGTGTGTGCTGCCTTCTGAGAGAGAGAAAGAGAGAGGCTGATTCAGCCAGAGAGACTGGGAGAGAAAGAAAGAGTAGGAAGGACGAGGTAGAAAAAGAGAGAAAGAGAGTGCAGGGAGCAGGGTAAGAGAGCATAATGCCGTGCAAACTAAAAAGGAAGGCGATAGCGTGAATAAAGACGGCGAGAGAAAGGGAGAACTGCCAATGAACTTCAGCAGAGTGAGAGAGAACGAGAAAGAGGGAGAGAGGAAAAGAGACCCCCTGTTTCAACCCTACCCAATTCCCTCTCGCTCTCTCCTTATATGGCAGTATGCGTGTGTGTGTGTGTGTGTGTGTGTGTGTGTGTGATACGGGCTCAGTCCCAGTGTTGCTCTCAGAGGGAGCGATTAGATCAGCGAGCATTGCACCCTGCACGCACACGCTCACACGCATGCACACACACACACACTCAAACTAAAGGTTCCCTTTCCCTGCCATTTGTACCCAGCCCCCTCTGCCCAGTTTCACCACTCTGCACAATGCAAACCCCAACACCCACTCCAAGGGAATACTAAAAATGCCTATAGCATTCAATATACACTTCATCAAAAGTAGGTGACATTAAAATGAATGTCTACTACCAGGTCCTCACTAATGTAGTATATATTGAACAAAATTTGGCAAATAATTGCTCTACAGAAACCTCAACCTGTAGTTAAGTCAAGTTTAAATGAAATAAAAATTGGCAAACAACTGTTCTTTAGAAACCTTGCATTTCCAGCCACCGGCCACAGAACAATCTAAAACAAGGTTTCTTTTTCAATTTGGGACCAAAATGGGAGTTTGCATCTCAGTCCCTTGGGCCCAGTCTAATGAAAACATGCCCAACTCTTCATGTGGCAACAAGTAGGATGATGCACCATTTTAGGTCTTCAGCCGGAATTTAAAACCAGCCTCAGAACAATCGAGAAGAACCAAACTTTAAACTCTAAACTAGGAGAAAGGCAGGGAAGAGGGGAGGGAGTGAGAAGGGCGGGGAGGAAGAGAAGAGAAGAGAAGAAAAAAAAGACGAGATTACATCACGATCGGCCTGTTTATGGGTACGGATCCTCAGATGGGACAAAAATAACCCCTGGGACCTCTGCCTCAGAATGGAAGGAATCGTAGGAAGCCAAAATCCTCTCATTCTTTTCTTCTTTTTTTCATCTTCCCCTCCCTCCTTGTTTCCTACCTCGCTTGCACAGGTCTGCTTTCCAGAATGTTCTGGCCCAAGCCCAAAGGACTGAAACGCAGGAATCCAGGTGGCATGCACGCGCGCACACACACACACGCATGCACAAAATGCATGCACCCACACATGCAAGGAGGAATGCACACGTAAACATACATACATGAGGGCAGACAGATCAAAACTTTTAACGAAATGTGATCTTTTAATGATGATTTTTCAGTGCAACTTCTATGTGACTCCATATTTTATTTGAATTTAAAGTTCATATATGGTCCTTTATATTCTCAGAGAATGTGCACATCTGTTTCTGTTTCCATTAATCTATTAGTTGTGTAATGTCTGAACGTCCAAGCACCCTCGGGTGTGCTACCATGCAAGGGAGTAAGAGCAGAACAGGTGGGGCAAGGAGAAAGAAAAAGAAAGCAGTGAATAAAGGATGATGTGAGTAAATCATTATATATCTCAAACAATGTAGCTAAATTCTCTTTAGTGGCTCTGCTCATTTGTCCTGTGATGGAAACTGCCCTTGAATGGATGAAGTATTTCCTAACTAAACAGCAGTGAAACCTCCAAACCAACAGACGAGAGGAGAGAGGACAGGAAAGACGGAAACAAGAGAGGGCAGAAAATAGAACCGGTGGCAGCGACAGGAGACGACAACAAAGTCAGAGCGACAAATCTCTTCTCCTCCAGTTCTCCTGTTTTCTCATGCCATCTTTCCCCCCACCTCCCAACATCTTGTCATTTTTCTTTCCCTCCCTACATCGTTCCCATTTCTCCTCTCACAGAGGGAGAGGGAGAGAGGGAGAGAGAGAGAGAGAGTGAGAGAAAGAAAAGTTTGTTTTTCCGGAGAGGACAACATTCCCAGGCCTGTACCATTCCTCTCCCTATTAATAGAGCACGCACACAGATATACACACACACACACACACACACACACACATCCAACCCAAACACCCACTCCTCCTCAATCACTATAGTTACTGTGGAAAACACAAGCCAAGACCAGGGCCCATGTCTCCATGTTTTAGCCCCCAATTGCACACATGCAAAGTTTCCAACTATCTGATTAAGCACCACAACCGTTGACACCAAGTTATGTCATCTCACCAGAGAGAGGGAGAGAGAGACAGAGAGAGAAAGAGAGAGAGAGAGAGAGAGAGAGAGAGAGAGAGAGAGAGAGAGAGAGAGAGAGAGAGAGAGAGAGAGAGATCTTAAGGCAGCAGTTTGACCCTGTGACCTGCAGTCAGGCTGTGACTGAATCACCACTGCTTGTACACACACACACACACACACACACACACACACACACACACACGGTTTTATTATTTAACCCACATACTTGAGACAGTAAAGTCAGTCAGTCAGTCAGTCAGTCAATCAGCCAGCCTATAAATCAGTTTGCGATGCACCTTTCACATACACAACCCAGGAATATTACTGCATGCTGGCAATTCACACTGAGCCTCACTGACGGTCAACTCATGTATTTCCTGGTTCACTAGTCTGGTGTGAAGGGAATAAGAGAGTCAGTGTGACAGCCAACAAGTCAGTCAGCCAGCCCTTGGCGAGGACTCTCCCCCTCCCTCCCTTGTTAACAAACTTCGGTTTGCCAGGACTCCAGGCCTATCATTAGCAAGATTAGTGTCTCAACCTTGCTGTCAGCTGGCTGGCTGTTAACTCTCTGTTAGGTTAATGCATGTAGTATTTAGCTGTCAGAGAGGTGAGAAAAAGGTGAGAGCTGAGAGGTCAGAGTGCTGGTGTCAAACTGGAGGCCGCTCATCTCAGACCGCAGCGAGCAGCGTTTCTCAAAACTATGGTTCAGGACCTGAAGTGGGTTTCAGACTTGTATATTGGTGGGTCTCTACATGACAGGAGTAGTGCTATATTTTAATGAGCCTGGTCCCAAAGCAAGACTGCATCTCTCAAAACTGGATCCAGGGATGCAAATGTAAAAAAAAAAAAAAAGTTCAAGAATCTATGTTAATATACCTAAAAATGTACATGGCAAAATAAATTCTGGAGTGGGTATTACATTTTAAAGCTGTACTATAGGCAACTTTGCACGTTGGTGGCTCCATATGGCAGCGAGCAAAAATTTCAACTTTAATACCCAGAAATCATGTACTGCAATGTCAGTAAACTCATATTTACCAACCCGGCCAGTCTGTGATTGTTTTACACCAAAGGATACCAAAGGGACGAGAGGCAGAAGATCTAATGTTGTTGAGTCCAGCTCTCTCTAGACAGAATGCTTCCTCGCTGCTGTTTAGGAGACACTATTTCACTTAAAGTTTGGATTTGTCTCTTCCTGCGGACAAAGAAGTGTTCATACCCAACACCAGCTTTTCATTTGGGCAAACAGGGCAAATCTACATGGTCTGAGTTAGGGTGGATGGGACGCTCTCGTCTATTGCAGCCCCACTTTGTGACTTAGGCTGTTAAAATGGGCGTGTTTTTACATAGAATTCTTGCTTAGCTCTTGCTTGCTTTAACCAATTACCTGACATAAATACTTGTGATTGACAAGAAGGTCAGGGTTCAGAGGTTAGAAATAGTTTCAAAAGTTTTTTCCTGGACCCATAATAAGCTGTCAAGAAAATCCAAAGCCTTGTGTTAAGACAGAGCACAATGAGTCTAACTGCAAGCCTTGCTGATTTCAGAGGCACAACTCTTTCTAGCTAGACGGCTCTGGGAAAAACCGAAGATTGTGCATAATCATGGCCTCAGTAAAACCTCCTCAGCTGCCTCCCATGTCTCCCATGACATACAAAATCATAATTCAAGAATAACCTACATCGAGATTAAACATGAGAAAAACTGTTGATGTAATACATTCTGAGATGAAGTAATAAAATCACATCATTACATTAATTAACGATTATTACTTCATAAGGGGTGTAAGATATTTGTAACTGATGGGGTAAATATAATTTTGACTAATAATGTCATAACTCATGAGGATAAAAAGAATGTGATCACTTGGGTTATTACATCATTGGTCAATACTATTATTACATCATCAGATAAAAATATGTTACACCCCTTATGAGGTAATAAGCGCTGGTTAATGTAATAAAATGTTATAACATTATCCAACAATTTATTACATTAACAGGTTTTATTACAATTTCAACCCATTCAGAGGGATAATTTTATAGCATTTTGACAAGCTGTTACATTATCAGTTGCTTATGAATACCAATTTTCAGAAATTCCTATAAAATGTAGGAATAATAACACAAAACATTCTTAGAACGCAAAGCCTTGGATACATTATTTCTAAGCAGCCTCTTTCGTGTGTGTGTGTGTGTGTGTGTGTGTGTGTGTTTTAGGGAGGTTTGGTGAAATCTACTATCCCTCAAGGAGTGTTTCTATTTAGGTCTAAAATGCTTTGCCATGCACACACAAGCACACACACACACAAGCACACACACACACACACACACACACACACACACACACACACACACACACACACAGAGTCAAGAGAGAGTCTTTTATGGCTGAAGGGCTGTTCAGTCTGTCAATACGATCCAGATGTGAGCGCTGCAGGAGAGAGGATAAAAATAGAGAGAGAGGTGAGGGAGAGAGACAGAGAAAGAAAATGAGACAGAGACAGAAAGAAAGCGAGAAAGAGAGAGAGAGGGAGAGAGAGAGCAGACAGAAAAAAGAAAAACAGGCAGACGGAGAAACAATGATCTCAGTGGGAGAGGGGGGATAAACATATGAGACAGACGGACAGACAGACAAAAGAGGGTCAGGGGTGAATGGAAAGGTGCACAAACCCCTGGGGGAGGGAGGGGGGGAGATAGAGAGAGAGAGAGAGAGAGGGAGAGAGAGAGAGACAGACAGACAGATAGACAGACAGACAGAGCTGGAGAGAGAGAGATGTAAGAAAAGATGTAAACTGGATTTGTTTTATTGTCCCAGCATTCCACTCTCCTTCTCTTCTCTCAAACAGAAACACTAGCCCCTCTGATGTCACCGCATTCCAATGGCAACATACACACACACACACACACACCCGTCCCACACACGGTTGCCGTGGACAACCAAGGGAACACGTAAGGGCGGCCATCATCCAACGATTCTAAAAAAGTGCGCAGCTCCGTCACTGTCAGACCTAAACACAACGTTGGTCGCTAAACCAAAAGTGCTTTGAACCTTTTGAAGTATGGGAGCTCCCACTGTCTCCTCTCTCTCTGACCGGCACATCAAGGGAGCTGCACAACGGTAGTGTACTATGGTCAAATGCCTCCCCCAAACCCACTTCCTGCCCTGCCCTCTCAATGGAGATAATTATGGTTCCTGCGAGAAGGATAACAGAGACCAAGTAGCTCCTTAAAAGGCAGCATCCATGTTGTTTTCACCTCTGTGCACATTTTTCAAATTAAAGCCAATACCGCATGTTTTTCAAATATAAAGCATATGCTTTTCAAGTCTGTATGAAGGAGTGCAGAAGCAGAAGCCCTTTATTATCTTTATGGCATTTCTTTTGCTTTATTAGAAAGCGTGCAGGAGAGATGGAACAGAGAGAGGGATGGGATGCCACAAAGCTCATTGTGGGCTGGATTTGAACCCACAACAATACAGGCTTATTGAGACACCAATACGCTCCATGAGGCCCCTTATTGTTCACATTTCCCTGCTGGTTAGAATGACATAATACATTTCATTAGAAACCTTGACTGCAATAGATGGCAGCAAAGCCTGAATGTGTCAGGTATTATAATGCCATATTTCATTTTAGGTCCATACGCACTGGATGCTATAACTGATCTGCATCAGCAGCACTGGCCCCTGCATTTCTACACCATGATGGTAACATTGCCATATAAAATTTTCTTGAGTGACATTAAAGTTTACATGGTCTGTACTACATTGTGTTTCACATATTTAGACACTGTCTAGGAGACATTTTAGGTCCTATTTCCTTGAAATAGGTCAGAGTTCACTGTAGCTCCAGAGACCTCACACAGGGTTTCCCATTAATGTATTAAACTGTGTGCGGTCTTTGCCTTCATAAAACTCAGTCTTCTCTCAAGGGGCTGTCCCTCCCTCCTGCTTTGGCAGGTGCTGCTAAACACACCCTCATCCCAATATGTGTGAGATGAGACGCAAACACATGCATACGCGCATGTGCACACACTACGTGATACTGCGGACGTCTCTCAACGAAGCACAAGCCACGACCTGGAACGCATTTGTAGCAGGCCCATTCACACAAGAGTGACAACTATAAAGATAACTATAAACTATAATGATACGCTGTTGCTCAAGCGTTCACACTACAACGATATTGGTGCCAAATATTCAGAGAAAACAATGGAGCTTTATCAACGTGCTTTTATTTTACTCGCTCTCTAAAGTAAATCCGTCACTGCAGTGAACTAATGAATTCTCCCAACCCGTCCTTTGTAGAATTCTATCGAATCGCAGTATGAGTGAAAATGCAACGTGACTATCCCAACGTTCATGACTCAACCATTATTTTTAGCTGCTTACACCCTATTTTCTGCTGTATGTTTACACCCTTTACTTTAACAAAACAGGACATGATGAGAAACAACCAACATCAGAGGTAGCATGGTAATAGTAGAGCAAGAGCAAATTTTTAGGAAAAATATAACTCCATGACATAAATATATGCATTAATCAATAACATAGGCTTGTTTGTATTTATAATATGCAGTCATGACTGCATTGCTTACAAAAGCACAAAATGACTACTGGCACTAACACCCCCCCCCCACCCCCCACCCCCCCCCCTGTTGGTGACCCCCCACAGTTTGCCAAAATTCTGTGGGAAACACTGCTCACAAGAACAAAAAACAAACAAAAAACAAACAAAACAGCCATTTTGGTCCTCAGTTGATGTTCCAAAAGTTCAAAGCAGATGCATCAAGGCGGTTTGACGAGCCTCTTGACGCTTTTACTGTATGCTGAGCCATTGAAAACAATTAAAAAAAAAGAGGGTAGAACTCGCACACTAGTTTATACCTTCAATAATATTTATTCGAAAACACAGGCGATTCATCAGGCACAAAGTATCTATTAGATTCAGGTGTTCACCTGCCTAGTTTTATGTCTGGGCTACACCTACAGGGTGTGGCCTTGTAAGAAACCTAATCGGAAGGGAAGGTTTCAGGGTATTGAAAACAACTGCCATGTTTGTGAGCATCTAATGTTTCCAGTATGTTTCTGCCTTTATAATTAGGCTGACGGCTTACAAAATAACATCAGCTTTAGTGTACTGAAAGAGAGAGAGAAAATACAAGTGACAGAGAAGTCTGTAACCATCACTGTTGTTACAACTGAGACCAGCAGGCTACTCTGGAAAAAAAAGTTAGGAAAGAGAGATGACTGAGAAAATGGTGAGGACAGGAGAGAAAAATATGAAAATAACAAACTAATCAGAAAAAGACACGTGGGTTATAATGAAAAAGAAGTGAAGGACATGTTATTCGCATCATGATACAATATCTTGACATAAAACAAAAGCCAAAAAAGATGGAAAAAGGCACAACAACGTGAGAAGGAAATAAATGAGGATGCATGGATGCAGGTGTGAGAAACCAATTTCATCCGCCTCAAGGGAAAAACAAAAACCTGATACCTACAAGGATGCACGAAACTCGCCCCCCTGAAACTTCAAGGTCACATCTCTGGTCAAACAGGCTATTTTTAGGAGCTCAATGTCGCCTTATCTTGGACATTTTGTCTGCTCAGCCTTCATTCACAACCTTGTAACTTTTCGGTGAGAATTGCAGCTGCACTGAAACGGTGTCAGATACATAAATTGTCAGTAACAAGATACAAAAAGAAGAAGTGACCATAATGTTACAAAAATAATGCAACAAAGTGACACAGAATGCTTATAGTGTTTATAGTTTTAGTTTATAGTTTTTTTGTGTTTTATAGTTTATTGCCATATCTTATACAAGGTGTCAGATGCATATATATTTCTTTCTATTCACCAGTGGTTGTTGAACTATGGGTTCAGGCCCCAAATCGTACTACAAGTCTGTTTTTTGGGGGTCCCAACGTGGCAAAAGTCTTAATGTTTGCATTAGACTGGGGGACCAGATTCTCACATTTATTAAGCTTGGGTCCTGGCCTGAGACGTTTTAGGAACCTGTGTGTTCCAGTAACGTTTAATATGAATGACGTCTCTGTAGCACATGGTATGAACCTTGAATAATTCTTCTCCTCTTCTCACAATAACATTTCAGAACCGTACAATCGAAATGCCAACTGGTGGATAAAATGTTTGAAGGGAAAAGAGTCGAGGCTCGGTTGAAAATAAGAAGCCTATTGAGGAGTGAAGAAGGACTACATTGTTTCGGGAAAGATGGACCCATTTACCCACAATCCCCTGGCTGTCACTGGGTGATGGGAGCTTTGTGTGAGCCCTTCAAACAATCCTCTGGGGACACACACACACACACATACAGAGAGTATAGGCAGACAGACCCCCCCATACACACACACACCTCCAATCTGCAGATAAATGGTAGTCATCATCATTAACCATCATCATTACCATGGCGATCATTACGGCTGTTATGATTGGCAAACTTTCCACGCCGTTGGAAGAATGTGAGAGAGACAGCCAAGGGACAGCAAGTCAGCACACACACACACAGACACGCACACACACACACACACAATTTCATAATTCCACGGGCTTGCTAGCAAAGTTTGGCAAGGAGGACACATGGGAGACATTTGCTAGCTTCAATGTGGACATTTATACTCCAACCAAGATCAGTTACAAAAGCAATCAGTACTCCTGGGTATCACTGGAAATGTTTTGATACCACTGGTTCTGGTTCAAGTGATTCAAATTAACAGCGCTGTCAATGCCAAAATTCACTACTGACAGGCATTAGAGATGTACCAATACCCCTCCATCACTGCCCACAGTGTTTCTGAGTATTACACTTTGGGGTATGACTCACAATTAAGCGGTTTGGGTTCATTTGACAAAAATGATTGAGGTAGTGATTAGTTTTTGGGCTGGGCCGTATCGGATTTTACTACTGGGGCAGTTCAGCCCAGTATCTGATGCCAGTGTGGGTATCAGTGCACCCCTAATAGGTATTTTGTTTTTTAATACTCATTCCTTATGATCAGCCAGGGTGATATTATCTATCCGCTCTGTTTGGATCTAACCTTACAAAACACAGTCCAGTGGAGGATGCAGCCTTTTCATCAGCTGCTCCTCAATAGAAGAAAGAAATTTGACCCCCAGTCCGCAAAGTTTACTCCCTACCGTCTGTTTTCAGGCTCCCGTCAGGACAACTGTTTCACACACACCCTGTTACACTCAAGTGCTACAATTGGCACACACACTTACACATCCATTAAAGCCCTTTTCATACCAGTGCGGAGCTCCTTACCACATGCAAACAATACACAGCAACAGCATTGAAATGTGGGGAGCTGATATGGGTGACATTGCGACTCAACTGAAATGTTTTAACTTCTTATCACTGAACACACACATAATCTATCTTTCTCACACTCTCTCCCTCTCTCTCTCTCTCTCACACACACACACAAACTCCCATAATTAGGTCTAAATAAAAGGCCTAAATTGATCCCTCCTTACTCTGTTCACTGTTCAGTTGTGGAGAGTGTTTGATTGTAAACCTGATATCAGTACTGATAGTTTTAATTGTATTTGTGTGTAATCAGTGTGCTGAAAACGTCCCATTATCCTCAGACTCCTCTAGATCCATGTCAATTAGCAAGCCAAAACAAAAACACAAGGAGAGATAAAAGGAAAGAGAAGGTAAGAGACAAAGAGAGACAATAAGAGGGAGAGAGAGGGAGAAAGATACAGTGAGAGAGAGAAGGTGTGAGAGAACATTGTTCCAATTCTCAAGACCTGATCTGATGTACTGAACTCTGTCTGACCCAAACACCTCCAGTCTAGCCTGAGAGAGAGAGAGAGAGAGAGAGAGAGAGAGAGAGAGAGAGAGAGAGAGAGAGAGAGAGAGAGAGAGAGAGAGAGAGATGCCAGCCCTCTTTCTCTTTCCAAAATGTTTTTTTATTTGGCCTCACACGGCTGCTGGTACATACACACACACACACACACACACACACACACACACACACACACACATACTACCCCCATGCCTCTCTCTTTCACTCTCTCTCTCATTCACACTCTCTCTCTCTCTATCTTGCACTCAGACACACGTCCAAGTTTTCTCGGTTGAGGTGAGGTCAACATATTTTCAGGCTGACTCAGAGTTTTGTGAAAATTCATCTCGGGACAAAATGTTTTTATTTAAGTACAGAGGTTGGCAGCGGCCAGAAGGATCAAGCCTCTCTGTGCTGGGTTTGCTGGGAACACTCACCTGTGAGGGGGAGGGGGGGGAAATGGGTCGCTCTTTTTTGATCTTTCAAGAGTTTGAAAAGTCAGACCAATTAGACTACAAAAGACCAAAAATGGTCTGAGTGTTAGCTGATGGCTGATTGGCATAATACAACATCTTAAAATGGTGATCCGCATCTCTTTCTTTGGTTTTCTGTTGCTGAAGTTTGAATTTCACTGAAATGAAAAATTACTTTTGCCTTTTTAGCTCATTCTATTATACCATACACCTATCTGACAATTTATGCATTTATATATATATATATATATATATATATATATGTATACATTTTTATATCAAAATCTCATTACTTTTACTTCGTGGAAAACTGAAAATCTTGAGTGGTGACTTCTTTGTGTACCAGGAGGCGACATAATAATTACAACCAAAGCTTTTATGAACTAGGTATAGGTTGAATCACTATTGTGTTATATCAGTCAGTGGTAAAGAGTAGCAAAACAGGCATTTATTTATATGAAAAAGTCGAGGATTATTACTTTGAGTATTTGAGTATTAAACAGAGGCTAATAAAGACCTATTCTCAAAAAAGCTACATCTTTTCTTTCACCTTATGCTCATCTCATTGAAATCCATATTGCACTGCAGATGGATCAACACAAAAACAAATAAAAAAATGACGTTCACTGTATCAATATTTAGCTTTTGACTAATTCATTTACTGTCTACCTTTGATTTACACATGTACATAATTTGTGCCTCTGCACTCAAACTGCTAATCATGGAGATATTTGGGGAACTGGAATGGCATGAGACTGAATTCCTTCAGCGGAACACAATCTGAACCCTGAGCTACACCCAACCTGACAGCGCTCTACAGTGATGTCATCCACGTGTTCTGGGTGATGTAATGACACGCCGGGAGTGCGCGATGATGAAGTCCACATGATAGGGGTGATGTCACTGACAGGTTGATATGATGACAGCAGCATGGAGCTGAACTGCAAAAGACTTCTCCAACCTCTGATTCAGTGGGCAACAATGCACGCGCACATGTAGGCACGGACACACTGAAACACACTGAAATATGTTTTTTTTACATCCATACTTTTTACAGACCTTAATTTGAAGAGTTTTGTCCCAAAATATGATACCAGCCATTTGAAAACAGTGAGAACTACTCTAACCCAAAATGATAAATAGCTTAAAACAATGACGCCATTTTTTTCCAGTGACATTATGTAATTTAGGTAATTTTTCTCAGTTCACGTAAAATTTCTGTTTCTGCTGATGATGGCTGGGCAAGTTGACTGTCAACTAGGTCACTACAATCTATCACTGAAGTTAAATATCACAATATCTGAAGTGACAGTGGTTCTACAACTACATCTAGTCATATTTGTATCAATACATATTTTGTGCAGTTCCAAAACTATTCAAGACCTGTGGATTAACCAAATCTTTTTCCGTAATACACAGAACTGTATAGGAATCTTGTGTCCACTTGAAACAATCACCTATAAAACTACATAACACATAGAGAAACAGCCTGGCACATGTACGAACACCTAGGTAAAAACATATACTGACACGTACATCGAAAAACACACAAGGTCATCACAAAACCAGGCACTATATAATTGAGTCCAGCTTAGCTGCATCCCATACACAGGCACACACAGTCTCACAGACACACACACACACACACACATACAACACCTGCCTGTGAGGCTGCTTTGGCCTTAGCTGCTCCTCTCTCCCTCTTCCAATCCTCCTCCTCTCCCTGAGCCTTAATCCGAGATCCCAACAGCCACTCAGGAGCAGCACTCCGAGATTTCCAGCTTCTCCCATTCCCATTCTGACGGGAATTTCTCAACTGGCAGCTAGAGCATGATCCGAAACGACGGACTGCTGCCATAAGATGGATAGAGGTAGTGGAGAAGAAGAGAAAGAGAAGAAGGAGAGAGAGAGAGCTAGAGAGAGATGGGAAGAGGGCTTCCACTCTACTGGAATGGTTGGGTGACAAAAGAAAGAGAGAGAATGGGACTGAACGGCCTAGTCCACCCACAGTTAGACCAAGGCCTATGGTGTGTGTGTGTGTGTGTGTGTGCGTGCGTGCGTGTGTATGTGTGTGTGTGTGTGTCCGACCACGCCATAAACTATGCCATGTGCAGTTGCACGGGCAACAGTTGTGCCATTGTGTGTGTGACTGGGGCAGAAGTAGACAACATGCCTATGAGACAATCAGTCCACACACACACACACACTCTTGTGAACATGTACACATACTGTGACTATAGACTGTCCATTTTCTCTTTGCTCTTTGAGTGACAAGGGGATATTGTCACTTGAAGATACTTGACATATGTATGCCTTAAGCCCGTTTGTGTGTATGTCAGTGTGTGAGCGTGTGTGTAGAAAGTGTGTGTTGGAGCAGGGGGGTGTATAGTACCGATTCAATATTCAGCAGTGGATACAGGATACAATAGAAGGCTACCTCTGATATTAGCGCTATTAGGTGTTTCTTCTTTAGTATGAGATGCTGTTTTATGACATTTACTACCCAGTTGTAGTTAGTCATAAGTGACATAATATATTTCCGCTCTGGAGCTGAAACCTGCATCTTCATACCATAGTTAAAGCTGTAATTAGTTATGAAAACTGGGATGGAAAAAAAAAACAATATCACAATTTCATGCAAAAAAGTAGTGAGACCTTCTGTATTAATCCATATAAAAAAAGACCAACTAAAGAAAAGTTTGAACCCCACGTTGTCATGGAAAAAGAAACCTTTCCTTTTTTTGCATGTGGCATTTCCTGGATGGGTTCCAATTTTTTTTTGCCCATTAAGGTTGTTGCATTTTCTTGTAAAGTCTCCAACCCCCTATCCTGCTCAACATCTAACCTACTGGAACCTTCTGGAAACTTGGGCCTCTACAGCCGCCACTGAGTACTGAGCGTAACCTGTTTCCTAATGAGCTATGTTCTAATTCAAACTTCTGATTTTTGTATTGTGATAGATTATACACTACATGGCCAAAAGTACAGTGTAGTTACACACCTAAAGACAACTGCCTATTGTAGATGTCTTGCTTACAAGCATGTTTCACCATTTAAAATGCTTTTTCTTTACTGAGCTCAGACACGTTCCTGATCAGTCAACCACCAACACTGACTGTCCTGGTAGACTGTAGTGATATCAACTTTTGCTTTATCATCGGTTGCCTGGAAAATCACACTTCTATCACCACCAGCAAATAAATAGAATAGCCCGAAATAACATGTTCGGTTTTTATGTTCTGTATTGCACTTTTCAAGAGGTAAAGTTGATTCTTTGTAAATTTGACAGTTGACAGTATGCATAGTTAATGAGGTCCGTAGTCTGTCACACAGTAGGGCTAGCTGGTTGCCAAACTAGCCAAAATGTGCCTTGTTTATGGATTGTTGTTGGGAGTCTAAGTTAAAGTTAAAACAAGGATTAAGCTCTCACTTCATCCTACAAGCGCTTTATCTGTGCTGCCCATTTTTGGAAGGACTTCAGCAATTGGCATCAAAAAACAACTGGATTTGCTAGTGTAATTTGATATTGAAGAAAGGAGCGGTGCTTTTCAAGGGCCAAGTCACAAACTCAGAAGTAAGTAACACTAATGCTAAGTAACTTGGTTAAGCTTGTGTCGCTAGATAAATTAGTCTGTTTGAGAAGCCAGACATCCTCCACTGGACTTCTTTGGCATGGTCAAGCTAACAGCTAACAGCTAACAGCCAGCTTGTTAGCTAGGCAACACGTTAGCTGTGAGTGCGTGCACAGCAGCATGGTTTGCCCTATAGCATTTGGTAAGGTTAATGCAATATGGGATTTGTTTGGTTTGATACTTCGACTTGTTTGACATTCAGGGAGTACAGCGGGGTGTGTAGTGCTGTGTAGCAGGGACTGAAAAGCAGACAGAGGAGAAAGGCAACAGAGAGATTTGCCTTGGTAGCTGGCGAGAGCAACGTGGGCTGGAGTAAAATGACAATAATGCAGTTGCTGGCAATTTCTCACTTCTCTCCTTACCTTGAAGATGCATATTGTTTTTCATCAGACTATCAAAGTGAAGTCTACTAGATGGGCAAAAAGCAAGGGACCTAATCTGTGTCTGCTGGTGTATGAGTAAGGCAGAGAGAGAGAGAAAGAGAGAGAGAGAGATATCCCTTGGCTTGTGTTTTGTACCTGGCACGGATTTTGACATGTGGCATTTAAAATATTTCATGATTTTCACTAATCATGTTGACAAAGCCATGCCTCCTCAACCTACTGAGAACTGGCTGAGCATGAAGAGAGAGGCACTAAAACAGTTGTAACCAATTAGGTGAATCATCAAAAAACTGAAAACTGACATTCCTCACATTAGAAATCAATGTGGCAATGTGGACTGCAGACTGTGAGTCAGAGAGAAAACTACAGGCAAGACTAACACAAGTGCTACACAAACTATAGACCAGAGACAGAGAGAGAGAGAGAGAGAGAGAGAGAGAGAGAGAGTATATCTTTAATTCTACGTACATTTTTTATTTTTATTTCACACTTGCTTTGGCAATGTAAACGTATGTTTCCCATGCCAATAAAGCCCCTTTGAATTGAATTGAATTGAGAGACAGAGAGAGAGCGAGAGAGAGAGAGAGAGAGAGACGCCCTTTGGCACAGAAGCTGCATGCCATACATATACCATCTCATCTATGGCACACACAGAAACATACACACACACACACACACACACACACACACAGAGAGAGAGAGAGAGAGTCCTCAACAAACCTTAACAAACCACTTTTTTCAGATCTTTCATTGAGAGTAGTCTAAGAACCAGGTGAAACTGCAATCTGTGGTTTAATTCATACACACAATATACACAAACATGCCTGTGCACACACAAAAAAGCTGAAATAGCAGCTCTGCTAGAAAGTGCTGTTTCAGAAGAGGCTTTCCCTACATAAGCAAAGTGCTCTGTAATTACACTGGGTGGATCCACACACAGAGAGAGAGAGAGAAAGAGAGAGAGAAAGAGAGAGAGAGAGAGAGACAGAGACAGAGTGAGAACAGAGACGAAGGGACAGTGGGAGAGGGGGAAGACTAAGACAGAGAAATAGAGTCAAGAAGGGAGTTACTGGGATAAACAGAAATGAGGACAAGATAGGGCAAAAGAAGTTGCTGAAAAGGTAGTACTGAGAAGCTTGGAGACAGAGAGCTGCTCTCACTACTAGACTGCCATGACTTTCCACAGGAGAGCTACAGTGAATAAAAATAAATAAATCCTGGGACTAGCCTTAAAAGGGAAAGTTAAAGATTTTCAATGCATACTGCAATTGTCACTAACCAAGACTTAGGGCAAGTACATCCAAAAATGTTTTCCCACAGACTTTTTTTTTTTTTCACTGTGAGAAACCAGATGGAGCCTCTTGTTGTGATTTGTTAGCAGTGACACTGTAAGCCAGTAGAGTTTACATCCATTTTTCTCAAAATTGCATGCAAGCCCCTACCGAATGGCTCGCTTATTCTCACTCTGGCTACAGCTTATGAAACTAAGCGGAATGCTTGCATGAAGGGCTGCAAACCCAAATGGATTTCATTAGCATTGCTAGCAAAGGCTAAACGGTGGCTGCATCCAATTTTTCAAAAAAGGAATGAACCAGGTGCAGAAACTTTATAGAGACTTGTTAAATCACGAATGCAGTGGGCTTTTGAAAATCCTGAACCTTCCCTTTCATCCACATTAATGGATGAAATGAAAATGAAAACTTCTGGCAGATTTTTTGTCTGAAAGTTGCATCAGAGATAAGTTAATCACTAATACACTGGGACATAAAGTAACAGAGAGGTTGTACATCTCAGCACTGCTCAAAGAGGGAGAAAAGCAGGAAGCAATGGAAGGATGACAGGAGAATAGATGGATGGATGGACAGAGGGAGGAAATCAGAGCATGTTGGAGGAAACAAAATCATAGCAAGCACTTCCTCGACAGGGAACTGGTGCTTTCCGCTCGCCGCGCAAATCCGAACCACACACACACACACACACACACACACACACACACACTTATCCTTCAAAATTACTTCAAGCTACAGCATCCCTAAAATAGGTTCCCCCCTATCAAACCAAATAGGTCCATCCTTAAATTACCTCCCCCCACTCACTCTCACTGGAACACAAAACATTTATGTTGTGCCTGTCCCAAAACCAATACACCAGCCTGTCTATCTATGAGAGAGACGAGTTATTCTGTGTGTGTGTGTGTGTGTGCACGGCATTGGAGGACAGGATGGCCGGAGGTAGAGGACGTTCTCTCCCCATAATGCTCTGCTCTCCTGGGACCTTAACCACATAGGAACAGAAACCATATCAAACATTAAAGAGACAGTTTAATCCCAAGGTTCTTTAACCTGAATCAGAGATCCCAACTCCTGGTAGAGTTGGGTTCAACACAATCTAGCTATATTCAATCAACTCAACATGTGAAAAATTATTAAATTATCAAAATTTTCCATCAATAAGTCTATTCTGACTTGAGGTAATTAAAAATGAATTGAACAGTTTCTGTTTCTGTGGCTGGTGGATATCTGAGATAATAGCATAGGTAAAGCTGGGTTGGACATTTTTCCAAACTGATACAGGTTCATTACCATTCAAATCTGTTTCAAATTTACTACCATTCCTGAAGTGACAAGTTTTTGATACCTTTTGATACCTACCTCACTATTCATTTCATCATGCGATATAGTAACCAAATCACCAAATCACATCACATTCAACTGACTGAAAACTTCAGTTCCCATTTTGGAGATCCACCATTTTTAAGCTTTCAACCTTTCAATACTTGTTCCATCAACACCAAAAAAGAGCACATCTTTTTTTCAACAGCCCAGCCTGTTGATCTCCTGTTTGAACCCACCTCTTCCCTCTTATCTGCTGAGTCATGGAAAAAAAACAACCAGAACAAACCACATCTCCATCCTTTCATCTCTCTCCTTTTTTCTCTTTCCCCTTCATCTCACTCATCATCACTCACTTTTGGGCCCTGGCTAAACCTGCGTTGACCTTTAAATGTTAAAAAGAACCCCTACCCCCAGTGTGTGTGTGTATGTGTGTGTGTGCGTGCACATGTGTGTGTTATGTGTCCTTTCACTGAAACTTTAAATCTGCTTCTAAAGGGACAGGTCACTAAATGACCTTCCTCTTCATGGCGAAACAAAATAAAAGGCTTGATCATTGTGCATTTTCTTGGGAGGTGCAACCAAACCTGTGTTCATCACTGCAGAACAGAGGCCCTGTTAGCAGGATCTGGTTTGTTCACAAGTAACTGGTTAAAACATCCCAACATTTATGGTGATGAGTCACTCACAAGCCCTTTCCTTTAACCCCCAGGCTACCAAACTCCCCCATCATTTGGGTTAAGTTAACAGGGGAGAACATGCCCTTGTTTGAAATGGAGGCCAAAATAAACCCATTATCTGAAGCATTCATCCTGGTCTTTTGCCTCATATTCATCCTTTGAAGTGAAACCTGTGTTATGCTGTAGATGAGCCAACAGCAAAACAGCGCACTGGCCCAATACTTGACTGTGTATATCTACCTGTACCATTTTCTCTACAGCACTGCTAAATTTGATGGGGGGGGGGGGGGGGTCACGGCAACAGGGAAGTGAAAGAAAAAAAGAGGGAGGCAGAGGGAAAGTATTTGATTCCATGTGGGTGGTCTGATAAAAAGAAGCCAGTAATAAATCTGAAGCTATAAACACTGTGCTTTTAGGCCTAATCCATGCAGCTGAGCACAAAACGATCTTTCTCTCTCCTTCCCTCTCTCTTTCTCCCATCATCACTCCAGCCAGCCTCTTCTTTAAACCTGCATTATTAGGTTGGAAGAAGGTTTTCGCCCCTGTCTGCCTTCCATCAATAGCATGGACGGTAATATACTATATACAAGGGGCTGGGCCAGGATGAGTACAATCAGTCTAGGATGTGTCAAACCGTTTGGAGAAAGTAGTTACTGTGAATTGTGAGCCATTTTGAGAGACGTTTATGAGAGAAACAGGGGGGGCAGACATCCTCCCATCCTTTGTTCATGACAGGTATATATAAGAAACATACACACACACATATTAACGTGGACATAAATACATGTATGCACGCACACACATGAGTCTGTGCAATCTCTTTTGGGGAGTTGAAGACCGTTATGCAAGAGGGGAAGAGAAGATAGGCCACATTCCTGCTGCCTGCTAAAGTGAAAACTACTCAAACAGTAGGGGTAGTGCACACACACACAAAAACTCACACACACACACACACACACACACACACACACACACACACTTTAGGGGGATGCATAATCCAGAAAGTGGTTTGTCTGAGAAAAAATAAAAGCAATATGTTGCTTTTATGGTGTGCTGCACACAAAATTTTGTAACTTATTTGCCAAACACAATGGCCAATGTTGTTTTCAATGATTGGTCAGTTCACACCTACTGTACCATTCATATTTCTTTGAGCCTGCCCATTCAGCTGTTGCGGACAGGAAAGGCCATTCTGTTCTTGAAGTATGCTTATTTTACAGTGACTGGACAAACTGAGGTTGCCTAGCTCACACATATTTGTGAATCCGCCCCCCTGAAGTAACAGCTGAATAGAGCTAGTGCTCTTTTTCTTCCAATGACTTGATGTTCAAGTATAAATTTAGCCTTTTTCTACCGTCTTCTCGTCACCTCTCATTCCCTCACTCCCCCTCCCTCCATTATCATTTTTTTCTTCCAACTCTCTCCCAGTTCTATTTAGATCCCTTTCATTTTTTTAGCCTATCACCTCTTTTCTTCCCACTCTCTCTTCTTTTTTTGTCCCTCTCCATTTCTCTCTACCTGATATCTGGCTCGGCCTGCCTTACACCAAGCCTAAAGTTATGACCTCACTTCACTGCTATGTTCCAGAGACAGAGAGAGAGAGAGACAGAGAATAAAAGAATGAGATAACATGAGAAGGAATGCGGGAGAATTAGTATAAAATAGAAAAATGGAGATGGGGTCAAAGTAGGAGGTGAAAATGCAACATACTGACATATTTCAAACTGTCAAACTACAGACCATGACTGACACAACATCTGGGAGAGCAAGGAGGGATGAGAAAAACAGGTAAGGGGATAGAAAAGAAAAGTAGTTGAGAAAGTGAAAAAAGCGAGAGTGAGGTTGATGAGAGATTTTGGTACGAGACAGCGGGCATCGCTCTATGGGGGAAATGAGCCACACTCCGGTCTCCAGAAAAGGAAAAAGCTCCCTCTCTCCCCCTCTCACACCTTCTTTCTTCCTTTCTCTTTCTTTCACAGGACTTGTCTGCACTCCATTTCGGCTTGGCACGACTTTTATTACATTTAAGCCAAATAGCATGCGCGTGCGCACACACACACACACACACACACAAAATGCACCGGAACTGTAGGGCAGTGCTTCAGCCCCGGTGTTCTAAACACAGCGTGCTGGCACAACTCTGGGCTCTAAAACTTGGAACAAGGCACTGATATCTTCCAGACAAACACACACACACACACACAGAAAAAACAAACCAGTTTATAAAACACACATACACATGCGGGCAGACACACACATGCACACATACTAACACATTCACACAAGGGTAGTGCACATGCGTACATGCACACGCGCGCCGGCATACACACACATGCCAGCCAGTGGCACTGGATATCATCAAACACTTCCGTAACCACAACAACTTCCCGTTTCCCTAAGCCCATTTCCTGCCTGGTGAGCTCACTCTCCAGCCACAGCTACTGTCACTATGGCAACAAGGAAAGGTGGGGGCGGGGGATTAACATAATCAACAACTAATTAAGACCAGAGCGATAGAGAAGAGTTTAGCCAGGCATCATCCTGCTGTGTTTGCTGTAAATAACAGTAATGGGCAGCAGCATGGCCTCATGAGTCAATGTCTGTCAACTCGAGGACAAACATCCGCCCTGCTGAAGTGTCTTTGAGCAAGAATCCCTTCCAGCTCCAGGGCTGCTGTCAGCTGGGAGGTCAGAGGTCAACTGACCCTGACCTCTGACCTCCCTGCTGAGGAGGACAAGCAAAGACAAGAATTTCCCTAAAGGGATCAAGAAAAGTATCACATTATTATCCATGGCTGCCAGTGCAAACTGCAGCAGCGGAGCTCATTTGATCAACGGCTCTGAGTAAGACCATTAGAAATGGGCTCATTAAAGAAGATATGCCAATGTTATGCCAGTGAGAAATCAACAAGACTCCAACAGCTCTCGTTTTGTCATAGCGTATTCAAATAAGCCAAATCTCCCACAGCAATACAATTCCTGCCAGAGTAAGTATTTCACAGAAGTAATATCAAAAAAATATATTTCCAGGAAGTACAAATCATATCACTGAAGTTCCAAACCTCTCAAACTTGCAATCTTTTAGATACAAAGGTTTGGACCAAAGTCTGTGTATGCTGTGAATTTATCCTCAGGCTTGGAAAAAAAGGCTTTGTCTGAAGCTATCCTTTTAGGGGACTGACCTAGTTTTCTTAACAAATAAAAACAACACGATGCAAATTACTGAGAAGTACACTGTGCTATTTGAATACACACAAAAAAGTGTACAGTCTAAGTCTGAAACAGCACAGGTAACCAGAGATAATGAGTTTTCCTTGTGCTATTTTGCCTCACTAATAGAAGTGAACTGAACGCTGCTAGGGGTGCAAAATGGTCACTGAAAAAAAAAAGTTCATTCATGACATCTAGTGAAAGCAAAGCACTGGATGTTATGTCTGAAACTGTCCGCCCTGAGCACAGAGGGGATGGTAATCCATGTGTTTGCTTTTTTAATTTCCCCACGCCTGTTCAGAGTGACATCCATGATTCTATTGTAATTTTGACTTCAGGCAGATTGAGAGGAGAGGGAATGAGTATTTGTGTGTCTGGGTGTCTGTGTGCTCGGGGGAATGTAAGGAATACAGAGTGTTATAAGCAAGAGTGGTTGTGGATGGCAGTGGGAATATGACAGGACACAGAAAGCAACATGGAGCACACGCATGAACACACACACATTTTATCCTCACTGCTCTGTCAGCGTCCCAGTATTACACAAGCAATAAGTCAAAGCTCACACGGAGTAACTAGAGTTTGACTTTAACACACCTCTACAATATGTGTGTGTTTACATTAGTATTTTAGTGATGAGGTTAACTTAGCCCCTCTCTCTCTCTCTCTCTCTCTCTCACACACGCACACACACACACACACACACACACACACACACACACACACAGTGGGACAGTCCGGTGGACAAATTAAGTAAAGCAGACCAGTGGTCTGTCTATTAGCAACGGGTTCCTTCCCATCAGTTAATGCCCTCTGTGTTCACATACACAACCTTTAAAATGCTTCATTCAAATCATACGATTCATTTAGTATACACAGAACAATTTCTCCCACTGTTTGGACACTGCTGAGTACATACAGCATCCATAACACACACACACACACACACACGCACACCTGTGGGGGGGGGACTGTTTATCATAGCTCCTCTCTCTGACACTATGATTCTGGCACTGGGACAATTAGTATTAAATGAAACATATAAATGAAAACAGACACACACACAGTGGGCCTTGGTCCATTCCTTAATGCCCTTTGTCTGAGATTTGTTTAATACAACTAATAACATCTTCTGATGTTTGTTTAACACTCCTCAGCCTTTAATGGCTTCTGTATTGTATTTCTGCTCACAAATGCACTCTGAAACTAACCATAGGAGTCCTGACTCATAGCACTTTATACGGAAAAAAAACCTCACACACATGCACCGTTGAGTATAGGTATGTGTATGCAGACGAAACCATAAGAGCAAACCATTTGTATACTTGGGAACCAGGATGGGACAACATGAAGTGTAGATCTGGTGCTTTAAGACTATTGGTGTTACCTCAAATTTCCAGCTGTCTCCCATTATTAAACCATCCTCTTTAAAACAGCCAGCTTCACCATATTGTGACATCTGAATAAGGCCAGTTAGTTACAAATCATTCTCTCCTGCTCTCTCTCACTCAAATCCAAACCAAATTTAAACAAATGTAAACTTAAACATTACAACCATCTGTTTAACCTTTGCACTAGATTAAAGGAGAAAAAAAGGAGAAAAATCTCCAACTCTAAAATTAATTTTGACAGCAAAATCCAAATTCAAATTTATACAGTCATCTGAGATGTTCAGGCTATAATACTTTGTTTCCTGTATTAGCCACCAATGACAGCGCACAACCATTTAGCTCTGAATTGTCAAAAATGATACAGAACTTAAAAACGTAATGCAACATAGTACAGTAACAGACTGGCAAAGACAGCCTTGCAAGTGCGCGCACACACACACACACACACACACACACACACACACACACAAGGTCTTAAAAACAGATTGTTTTTAAAAACTGACATCAGTGAATTCTGTGTGGAGCAACACTTGTCACTTTTCAACACATCACACACACAAAAACACACAATGAAAAGGTATTGTGAACTCACCACTCTGGGCTTGGGCCTTTGTGGGGCAGGCGTGGATGGAGAGTCTTCAGTACTCTTCTTCTGTGGTCCAACTTCCATAATTCCACTGGTGTGGGTCCCGCTGGGCCCCTCCGGTGCAGACACTGACCCTTCAGCTCCATCCCCGGCCCCTGGCAGAGGCCCCGGGCCTTCAGTTTCTCTCTCAGGAGCACTCAGAGCCAGGATATACCTCTTGGTCACATCCTCTAGAGAGGGCGCCTCATCTCCTGGAGGCTTACACAGGATTGAGGGCTCTGGAGTGGGTCGGATGGCGAGGCAGCCCCCTTCCTTCAGCGGCTGGAGCTGTGGAGGTGGGGAGATGGGGATGAAGGTGGCTGGTTCACTAGCATGGCGGACATGCTTGGGTCTGGTTTTGGGTTTGGATGCCTGGGGGGCAGGCGGAAGAGGAGGGGTGAGGTCAGTTTGGTTGTGATCCTCCTGCTCCTCTGAACCCGCTTCTGGGGGTTCAAAGGGGTCGTCATGAGGGGAAACCTGGGCCAGCCTGTTTGGACGCTTTCTGGAAGTCTGACGGCCCATTCTGGGGGACAGAACCCCAGCTAGTTTGAGGTCAAAGTTAAATTTCTTCCCACCTGGCTCTTTCTCTTCTCCCCCTTGGTCTATTACATCATCATCTTCGTCACCGTGGTTACCAGAGCGAAGGGTACATTCCGACTGGGAGTGAGGCTTCTTGACTGTATTGTTGCGGTTTCCATGATGATAGTGATGCGGCTGTGTCGGCAACAGGTGTTTAGGCTCGCCCTCTGGCTCCCACAGTTCATCTCTCTGCTCACTCAGGATTGGCTCACTGCTGGAAGGTAGGATCTGGCCGGGTTGATCCAGCTCACTGATTGGTTCGGTGCTGTTGGACTGTCCTTTGAACTGAGGGTCGTTCTGGGAAAGTAACGGGCCATCGCTACGGCGACTGGGGTCACTAAATGACTTCTTCTTGGGAGCTTTGCCGTTGCCATGGTCGTCTGTCATTAGTCTGTCCATTGCCCCTGGCTCAGCCACTATGCTTCTGATCACCCCACTGTAGTCACGAATACTATCATCACGGAGACCGCCATCGCTGCACACTGACAAGTCGCTGGCCACACTACCCTTGCATTCTGAAAGTGTTGCCACCGAGGACGATTCTGTAGCACCTCCTCCTCCTTTGACAGACAGAGATCCTAGGAGGTTACTATCCACAGAGGAGAAACTGTTATTTCCTTCTTCTGCCACTGAGCAGCGCCGCTGAGGCATGGGGTCGCTTAGTGAGCGGTAAACTGTGGACTCTCCATTCCCAATGGCTGCTGCTGTCGACTCTGCATTACTGCAATTACTTGAGTCAGAGCCGGTGTTGTTATTACCAGCCGGGGAGAACTTACGCCGTCTGCGGATAGCACTGGGGGTGACAGGGGCTTCGAGCCCTCCTCCTCCTGTTGTGGTTGTTGACCCCTGGAATGCAGTGCTGTTAGTGCCGATTTCCTCACTAGCAGTGTTGCCAATGTTGATACCAGCAGTGCTGCTCGATTCCATGATAATGCTGTCACTCTCAGCCCTACGGGCAGGAAGAGGGGTGACAGGGGGCACGCTGACTTGATTCACCCGATTTGTACAACTCATGCTGTTCTCTGTCTTCTCTCCTCTTTCCTCCTTAAACCCTTCCACCTCATGGAGAGCTGATTGCTTCCATACGGTGACAGGCTGCCCTAGCACATCCCTAGCAATTAGCGACCCCAAATTAACCCCTGCTGACCCCACGAAAGACCTCTCGGTGGGATCACTGGGACCCGTCTCTGGCTCTGTCACAATCCCTTCATCTGTTAAACTGGACTCGTGTCCAGACAGTTCATCCACGGAGCGGTCGTAGAACATGCTTTCCTCCGAGTCGCCCTTAAGTAAGGCTCTCTCTCTTTCTCTGCTTTCTCTCTTTCCCCTCTCCCTGTACTCTGTGTCCCTGCTGTCTAGATTCTCCAACTGCATGCTTTCTCTGTCTCTCTCTCTCCTCTCCCTCTCCCTGTTCTCTCCCTCTCTCTCACGTTTATCCCTGTCCCTCGTGTTTTCAAACTCAGCCTCTCTGTCTCTCCTGGCCTCATCCTTAATGCTCACTCCCTCTCTTTCCTTATCCTCCCTTGTTTTTTTGACTTGGAAACACTCATCCTCTGTGCCATCCTCAATTCCCCTTACATCAACATCATCATCATCATCATCATCATCATCTTCCCTAGCACTCATCTGGCAGATGTCTCGAATTACCTGCCTGGCTTCCTGCACATACCTGTCCTGCAATAGAGTCGGCATCACCTCCTCCTCCTCACCATATCCATAATCCCTTGCTCTTCGTCCTCTTCCAACCCTAAAGTCGCCCCCATCACTCTCCACTTCCCTGTCCGGCACTGACACCCTCCCTCCATCCCTCTCTCCATCCAAGTCAAGCTGTTGTTCAGAGGAGCTCCTCTTGGTGGCACCACTTGTCAAGTAACATCTCACCGCTGTTGTGGGTTTGTCCGAGTAAGTGAAGGATTTGGCACGGCGGAGGGTGGCGGTCAGGTCTTTCAGTGATGGGCGACGACCGGAAGGGAGGAGGGTCCCGCCTTGACTCCGCGAGCCCATCCTGTACATCGATGACCCCTCCGCAACCCCGGACTTATCCCCCCCACCCGTTTTCCGCACCCTGAGCTCTGATAGGTCAGTTTTCAGGAAGCTGAGGAGTGTCATGGTTTCTGAGGCAATATCGGGGTTGGACATGGATATTCGGTTCTTATCTTTATCATCGATCCCACCCCCACCCAATGTCCTTCTAAACACCCTGGTCTCGCCCTCCCCAACCCCTGCAGACACACCCCCTTCTCTGGGAAGTACAGTGGGAGAGGGGGTGACTGGAGGCACAATCTTGGGACGGACCCTTACAGGGGTACGGGAGAAGTTATCCCCATGCCCAAAGCTAGGGGAGCGGTACATGGTAAAGTTCCCATGGTAAGTTTTACTCAGCATAGATGAGGATGCTGCATTGGGGTTTACAGTTCTGTTAGTGCTACCCCCAGCTCCCCCTGTGTTAAATATCACATTAGCTGTTCGGTTAGCGCAGCTGGCCTGGTCCTCCTCCTTGAGTGTCTCTGTGCTGGAGTATCGGCTGCTGCATCGCGACCCACCAGGACTGGAAATAAATGGGGGAATGTTGACTTTTGCCACTCGTGATACACCAGGAAGTGATGTGGGGGTCACTGGCGAGGAGATGCGTTCCCATTGCTGCACCCTGGTTCTGGAATTATCATTGGCGGGGTCTCTTGTCGAGCGGTTCCGGAACGGGGTTCCCGAAAATTCTCCTCCTGTGTTTTGCTGGTGGTGCCTCTCCAAGTGCTCCATGGTCAAGGCCGTGTCACTGTCGCTATCTTCTGATTCGCCATCATGATCGTCGTAATCGTCGCGGCCTGTTGCTAGGGCAACTCCACTGACCTTCTTCTTCTTCCTCAGTGAGCGCCGGCGCACCGCGTCTCGACTGGGGGGTCCTAGAGAACCAGGGCTGTCCTCCTCGCTGCCTGAAGACCTGCCAATGCCCTTTCCACCCCACCAGCCATTCTTACTGCGCGAGAAATAGCCTCCTCCTCGCTCTGTGACACCCCTCTCTCCTCCTCTGACGGAGGTGGAAGGAGCAGGGGCAGAGGGAGCACTCAAGCCCGCACCTCCTCCTCCTCCACCTCCTCTCCTTCTCCTGGTGTGCTCCTCCTCTTCGTCTCCGGAGCTAAACCTCCAGCGGGCGCTGAGTGGGGAGGTAACTGGGGCTCTTGGCTCAGGAGAGGGAGCTACAGTAGAGGAGGAGGCAATGGCTTTATCTGGAGCTGGAGCCGAGGAGGGGGAGGAGGAGGAGGGGGCTGGCGCTCTGGAGGAGCTATGTGAGGAATGTAAACTATCCCTGGGCAGCCCGACCCCCTGTCTATCCCTTCTCTCCCTCTCTGTCGGCTGTTGAAGAGAGGAGGAGCAGAAGGAGGTGGCTAGGCCCACTGAACAGCTCCAAGGAGGAGGGGCAGGGGGTTGAAGGTCAGGGTCGGGGTCAGATGTCAGCCCTGTCGTCCTGGGGGTCTCACAGGCAGCCTCTCCTCCAATGCTGGGGGACGGGTTAATTCTATGATAGCGGCTACTACCACTACAACTATTACTGCTGCTGCTGCTTTGCAAACTAGTTCTGCTAGTCACAATGTTATTATTATTATTACGGGATGTCTCTATGTCTGCCTCCTCATCATTTGAGTACTGCTGGTGGCCAGCTTTGGAATACAAGTCCATGCCGTGTCGAAATCTACTTTCTCTCCTTTCTTTCGCCTCTGCAGTGCTACTGCTTACTCTACTTTGGGTTCCGGTTTTGTGGTGGTGTCTCTCAGAAAAGGACAGGCTACTGGCCTCATTAGCAGAGCTGCTGGGTGACAGCTTGTCGCTTCTATCCGACAGAGAGGCACTCTCCTTGGGGCTGAGCTGGTCAAGATGGCCTCTGTCGGCTGTTTTTAAATTCTCACAAGCGTCATCGGTTGTCTTGTGCTGCTGTCTAGCTTTGCTTTGTCTCTCACCAAAAAGTTGTTTGATTTTGGTGACACTGGGCCAGTTGTCAGAGTGAAGGGGAATAAAATCACTGTGATGGGTCGACGAATAACTTTTGTGAGATTTACAGGCTGGAGGAGCCCCTCCACTAGTAGAAACATCTTCCTCCTCATCTGTAGTCAAAGTCTTTCTGGGATCAGAGGGGCATGCATTGATCTGTGAATAATCTCTCTTACCAGAGTTACTGCTGCCGTGGGTTGATAAGCGTGTACAAATCCATTTCTCACTTTTCTTCTCTGAGTCCGATCCCGAGACAGAGTCAGTGCCAGAATGAAACTTTTGCCCCTGAACTTTAGTCTCTTTAAGAGTCTCTGTCGTGTCAATATTCGGGTAATATCCACTACCGCTGTCCTCATGAAACGATTTACGAGAGGGCGACCCGTCTCTCCTGGTGCTTTTGGCCCGGGGCAGAGTGGTGCTCCTCTGGGTTACCGCTGTGCCGTTTCCCGGGGAGTCTCTGTGCGTCCTGGCGGAGCCGCTGCTGCTGAACTTCTCAGAGAGCTGGCGAATGGATGGAGAAATAGAGGAGAGAGGAGTGGAGGAGCCTCTCTTTAGATCTGCGGTTGGGAGGCCGGCGGTGGTGGTGGCAGAGATTTTGGAAACTTTTCTTGACACACTGACATTACGCGTCGCCAAGGGCTGTTCTGCCCGAGTAGACTGCGGGGGAAGGGCGACGCCAGCAGCCTCCAGGTCCTCTGATTTGTGTGGTTGGTCTTCACTCCTGTTGGCGCTCCAGGAGTCCAACTTTTTGAAAGAGACGCTGCGGTACACAGCCACATTCTTCTTCCCCTTCTCTCTTTCTGCCATTGTTCATGTCTTTCTTTGTTATAAGTTCCACACCCTTCTTATTTCATTGATAATACAGAGTCAGGCACTTTTTTTGAATTGCGGTCCATTCCCCCTGCAGCCTAACCTCATGAAAACCCCCCAAAACAATACTCTCTTTAAATCTTAATTGCTGGCAAAGTTTCTTGCGGCACTGAAACGAGGTTACGCGAGAGATTTAACCGTTTAAAGAGTAACTAGGTGTGCGCTCCTCTGTAATCAAAACTTACATGTTGTCGATTCCCGAACCGCATCCGTGCAAGGAGGAAAAGCGCTACAAATTTTTGGCCAAAACCTTCCCAGATCCAACCTGTTCACAAATGCAAGTCTTCCATTGTTATTCCCTCTTATTTCTAAACGTTTGCCCATCGCCGGGTCAGCACGCCTGCACGGGCCCGACGCATCATTCACTGTTAATTCCCAAGCAGTTTGTGGATTCCTTATTTTGGCATGATTTAGTTTTCCGTGACTTATGTTGTTTTTTTGCATGTTAATGCCTGAGATAGGGCAGAGGGGGTGGGCGGGACTAGGGGTATAGGGGCTGTCATAGCCCCCTCGGGGATTGAGAGGAAAAGCTTTTTCTTTCTTGATGGGAGAAGGCAGATATTGTGGACAAACCAGATATAATTATAGCCCAGTCCCTTACGAAAAAGAGACACAGTAATCCTGTAAGAAGTTTTAGAAGAAAACCATAGAAATTTCACAGTAAAACTATTTCCCTGTATGAATATTGTAAGAATATTATGGTGATACATTGGAGATGAAAAGAAAACAACAGTAAACACGGTAATGTCACTATAAACTAACTGGTGAATGCCACAGACAAACTGAAAGTCCCATTAGGAATATTATAGTGTTTCATTCGTTAGGAGTGTAAGCCTCACAGAGAGTGCAAGGGAATGTTACACCTTGACTTTACTTAAAACTATATTGGTAACTGCACATTCTGCGATAGCACATTGTGTTATGATGGTGCTGGTGAGTTAGAGTGTCAACATTCACAAAAAAAAAGTTTTCACTCATGCACAATAACCCCTCTGTGGTGCTTCCCATGTGGCTGTCTGGTTAACTGGCTCTTTTGTTCCAAGGGGGAAATTCTGTTTCTTTCCCTTGGAGATGCGGGGAAGCTGACTGCAGCGCCCTCCAAAGGCCGAGCTGTGACACTTCAGGTCCTTGGTGGTAGATATGAATTCAGGTTTTGTCATTTGAGGACAAGCTCACATGCAGTCTCATGCATACGCCACTACTGGGCAAAGTGTGGAGTTTGGCAAAATCCCCTTCACATTTTACAGAATTAAAAACCAAATCAGACTAACCAGGACTTTATACAGAATTATTTAAAATATTCACCAGCTGTTGACTGTTATGAACTTAAGATATAGATAAAATTGATACTTACTCAAGCTTCCACCACTGTTTATTTACTTCCCTGACTTTTGCTTGCATATGTAAGTCTTAAACGGCCCAACTCAGTGTGTTATTCCCAACCATTTTATAGGAAAATCTGAACCAGACACTCATATTGCCAATTGGAGGGTGTTAGACTAAAAGTTAGACAAGTGGACTTGTGTCAGGAAGGTTGCAGGTTCCAGTTCTTGGCTGACTAGGAAAATGAGGATAGGGAAAGTGAGTGAGTAAACACTCTCTCCTCCCTCAACAATTACCCCTGAGGGGCGCTGAGCAAGTCTCTCAACCCCTGTGATGGACTATCACAACCCCCAATCGCTCCAGTGGAGCTGTTCTGTGGCCCACTGGTTGTACTGGAGCTGCTCTGTGGCCCACTGGTTGTACTGGAGCTGCTCTGTGGCCCACTGGTTGTACTGGGCAGCTTCCAGTCCAGGTGGAGATGAGTGTATGAATGTAGAGCAGGGCGGTGCTGAAGATCATTCTCAGCAAGACCCTTCCGTGAATGAATAAAGGTTGCAAAATGCATGACAAAATGTTAATGACAAAAACCATGACAAGATGTTGTCGTTCTACACGTCTACTACATCATTTTTCTTGCAATAGAGCTTTAAAATGGGCTCTAGTAGACTTACTTTGCCTCTGAAGGCTGTGGTCACTGTAAAATCTGCCCCACTAGCGACTTTACCATCCAAGTCTCTCCAAAATTCAGAAAACCCTGCTTCTGAAGTGATTTTAAGAAGATGGTAACAAATATATCAGCCCATATTATCATTATTCTGGACCAACTTGTATTTTATGAAGAAGCAGGGGGAAGGTAGACAGGAAAAAGTATATTCATATTGAAAATGATTTTTATTTTATCTGTTGACACCCATGAATTAAATAACAAAATAAAGGCATTCAGGATATGCTGCATGACTTTGATTCTTTATTGACATTTTTCAGTAACATTTTTACAGAGAGAGCATCTGAAACATTTTCACAGGCAATGCAACAGGGATGGATTAAATTATGTTCTAATTAATACGAGGGGGGAAAAAAAACACAAGTTTAAAATATATAAGAACATTAAGGTTAATTTTTCATCAATATAATTATGTATGTGTAACAAAAATATAATTATATTCTTAACTATATTCTATGGTACAGGATGTTATAAAAATAAGAATTCTTCTAAAGAATAATACTGATTGACAGAAATATGTTGGCACAGTACACAGACATCGCTCTAGACTGTCCTCACACACATACACACACACACAAACAAACGTATGACACATTCCAGACAGAGTTGTGAACAAAAACTTCAGACATCACACATATTTGACCAAAACAAGCCTATAAACAGCAAGACTATGCAATCACTTTTTACTGAAGCCAGGAGCACAATACATAGGATATAACCGAATACACACACTGTACACACACACAGTTTAAGACAGAGGTTCCCAACTTTTCTTAGCATGTGACCCCATAATGAAGTCAAAAAGTTCCTTGGACCCCAGCATTTAAAATACATGAAAATTGTATGTTCACATTATACCAACTACACATACACAATGTTTATTTTCCTAAGGTGCAGGAAACTCTTGTGAGCTCGTCAATGACCACTGTGTTTAGGTAGTATAGCTGCCTAAGTAGTCTTTTACAATGGTTTGAGTGCAGTCCAAAGGCTGTTGGCTAGTTAGTTTTCATTTCAAAATCAGAATCAGATATATTACACTCATTTTAGTTTGATTTAAGCTTTGAATTTTCATATCAGGGAAGCCCATGCTGGGAGAGCCTGGTCTAAGCTATGGATGACAGATAGAACACTACTTTTATGAAAAAGTTTGGCATTAATGTAATCATCTCAGACAAATTTCACGATCAAGATAACTGATGCAGGATTTTCATCTTGATCTTCTATTAGTGACAGAGAGGTAATGGTTACATTAAATTACATTTACACTTCACATCTTTATTAAGAGACTATAAGCACCCGCGGTGAATCATTTATGTTGACTTATTCTAATGCACTAAATGCCACAAAATATAGTTGCAATGCAAATGCAGGTCAAAATCTTGCACTGTCTACCAGCCCCTAAGGGAATAAGGTTTCTGGAGTGACAAGACACAGTGAGGCACATTTCTACATTTCTTACAGTTACCTAAAGGAAGGTATTTTGAAAGTACAATTTTACAAACTAACAGTTAATTCACAGTGTAAAACGTTTAAGAGAAATATAGTTTTCTTAACCAAGGTTACTTAGAAAAAGTAGTTCAAACTACTTTAGTGAAAATAAAATGCAGCAAGCCTACTGTACAACAGTGGGGTGGGCTGGATACAGTGTGTCGTCTGGGCCTTCACAGACATGAAATTCATCAATCATGAGAACCATGAGAGGCACCAAAAAAAATTAAATTAAATTAAAAAAAAAAAAAAAAAAAAAAGCATAAACAAATGCAATTCCCTTCTTTTCTTTTATAGCCCAAAATACTTTGTAGTTGCAGTAGTAAACTACACCTCAAAATGACAAAATGAAACAGTAATAATATACTACTCCTAAAATATTATCAAAATTTGAATTAAGTTGAACTACCACTAAGCCTCTGAAAAATGTAGTTAACCACTAATTTAATTAAATGTAGTGAAACTACTCCCCAACAAACTCCCCATCACTAAGGCCGTGCATAAGAAAGGCTGGTTACAATCTTAATGGGTGTTGTTTACATGTTTAAAATTAGTAATCACTCAGTGATTCACAGGATTATTAAAACTCAGTAAATCACTACTTAGTTACTCCAAAATACATAACATCAGGAAGTTTAACAGGCAATTTCTTCCACTGTAGAGACTTTAATTTGAATCGTGTTAATGTCATACTCCACAGCCATTATCCATCCTTATTTGTGTGAAATTTGTAGCCGTATTCTTACAAACAGAATCACTTTTTTTCATTTTCACTGTTTCTGAGTCATACTGAGTAAACTTTGATAACCCCCTATTTTGTATTTTTCAAAAGCATCCATTACTTTAATCAAATCAGATTTTTTTTCAGTAAATGTGAAGGATTGGTCAAAAGCAGGTTCAGAGTAGTGTCACTCCAATAAATATAATCTAAACAGAATGTATATCATATGGAGGAACTGATAGTTATCAAAAACGTACTAAACAAGGCAGTGCACACAGTACAAGCACCTCTTTAAGAGCACAGTGCTTCTTCTCATAGACATCACTATCAAATAGCGCTTGCATCAACAGAGGTGAGTGCTTGGCACACAAATACTCCTCATTTCATGGGAAGGATACACACACACAGGAAGCAGCAAACCACAGAGTTGAACCTAAAGTTAGACCATGCCTAAAATTCGCACACACCATCCAGTGGTCAAAATATGTAACAACAATCCCTGTAGCTAGGATAAAGTTGAAAGAACAGGGGTTGAATTTACTTTTGGGGAAATTTCAGCAGAATCCTTCATATGGAAATATAACACACTACTGATATAAAAAGGTGCACATATTTTTCATTTTCAATCCTGTTTTCCTTATTTCCATCGCCATTTTTGCATCTGCAAACCTACATTTCTCAGGCATTTTTAAACCTAGCACCTGTTAATTTCCTACCAGAACACAAACTCTCACTACATGTGAACAAATAACAATGTTATAAGTCAGTACTTCATGCAATTTTAACATGCAGTCATAAATACATGATAGTTTTCAGTATTTTTACATGGTTTAGAACCATGGTGGATTTTATCCTTTAAAAGTACTTGTTCTTTCCTTCTCTCTTTCTTTATCTATATAGTATATCCACCTCAGGATCACACACATGGTCACATATAATGATCTTGCATGCATTGTTCTATGTGGAGAGTGACTTGAGTGGAAGACACCAGTTGTTTTATATTATTTCCTAGCATTTCTTACAACACAGTGCACAATGGAGAGAGGCAGAGAGAGAAAGAGGTGTGAAACCCTCCTTTAGAAAAAGAGACTATATTACAACATTTCTCCTTTACTGCACAGTGCACAGTGAAGACTGATAGGAAAGGGGACAGCAGGGGATGTTGTCGCGTGTCAGGTCTGCTGATGACACCACCGCGCTTATGTCAGCGCTTACATGTTACAGTATTGTTCTGCCATAACAAATATGCGATAAGGATGATAGAAAATAATCTGGAATCTCCACGAGAAATGAATGCCTCCAAAATGCCTGAAATACATCCATAGGCTATGATGGTTCAGTGTGATTTTATGGTTATGGAAGTATTGCCATAATAGACTATTCATATAAATTGTAACACAGAGAATTTCTCCACCTAGTTCTTCTTAGTCTCGGCTCCAGTTTGAGGTTTCTCAATTACCTTTCAGATTGCCAGATTACAACATCCAGGTTGCAGTTTAGAAGCCTCTCTAGAGTGTTCCTCTATGCCAGCGCCTTTTTGGACTCTTTTTGGAAGGCGTGGTCCTTTGTTACAGGGAATGGCAAGCTATACAAGTGCTACCTTCAAGGACCATGCCTTACATTACAACTCGCATGAGGAAAATTGTTCTGAAAACAGCTAACCAGAACAAATACCACGCCGCAACATCCTAGGAACCACCACTGGTCCGGCAAGCAGACTTTGAAGAAGTACCACTGCGGTTTGTGATCTACTGGTCGGTCACACACTGGTGCCCTTGTCCTTGAGGGTGGTGACTTTGAGCACAAACTTCCTGGTGCTCCTGCGGTAGCGTGGCTGGGTGAAGTAGAACAGAATAGGGTCCAGAACACTGTTCATGCTGGCAAACGGCCTGGTGCTTTTATAGATGATGGAAAACAAGTTCCGTGTCTCGCAGGGTGCGGCAGGCAGCGCGCGCACCAGAAGGTACATGGTCTTGGTGAGGTGAAACGGCAGGAAGCTAATAGAGAACACTGCCGCCACCACGATGATCATCCGTACCGCCTTGTCCCGTTTCTCCCCAGTCGCCGTGGAAACACCCTGGTAGGACACCGGGCGGCAGAGCAAGCGGGCCATCCGGCAGTAGCACACCATCACGCCCATAAAAGGCAACAGAAAACCGAGGAAGGTCAGGGCCATGCCGTAGGGATAGTAGCCTAAAGAATGCTCCGGCCGACTTAAATCATAGCACACTGTGCGGTTGCGCTGGATTCCTGTCGCAGCGAAATGGAAGGTCGGTGCGCAGAGGATGGCGACCACCAGCCATACCCCTCCGCAGATACACCATGCCAGCCTGCGCCCACCCTGCTTGTGCCAGCTGGCTAGTGGGTGGCAGATGCCCACGTAGCGCTGCATGCTGATGCAGGTGAGGAACAGAATGCTGCCATGCAGATTACTGCAAAACAGGGGAAGGAAAATACGGTCATGTCAAACCTTATTGTACTGCGTTCTTTTGTATTGCACTGTATTACATCTATCACATATGTATCATGTCATGCTGTGTGGTGCTAAACTTAAATCATATTCAAAGCTCTCAATCCAAAACTTTACATCATATCGGTGAGAATGGCCATCAGTGGCAAATAGTAGAAGACTGTTGTACTATAGCCTAGTTCTAGTTCTGATTTTGTGTAACTCTGTGAAGGTAGAGCAGGGCAATGATAAGAAAGAACAAGTTTACTCGCTTAACCTCACCCTGGAAAGTAAATGAATAAAGGAATACATACACAGACGCATACATAGATAATTAACCAATAGCCAGTCAAATACCTCACCTGTAGAACTGAAACCTGACCAATTTGCAGGCAAGCTCCCCAAAGGGCCAGTAGTCATGGCTGGCATAGTTGTAGATGAGCAGGGGAAGCGACATCACGTACAGGAAGTCGGCGGTGGCCAAGTTGAGCATGTAGATGTTGTTCCGGGACAGGTTGGGCCGCCGCTTCCATATCTTCAGTATGACGGCAGCGTTGAGAGGAAGGCCGAGCAGGAAGACAAAGCTGTAGACGGCAGGAAGTAGGATACGTTTGAAGTCCTCCTTGTAGGTGCAGCGAGGGCCGCCTGACCTGCCGATGTTGCTGGTGTTGCTGATGCTGGCGATGAGGCCTTCTGTAGTGTAGGACTCTATAGGGTGGAACTCTGATGAGTAGAAGTCCGAGGAGGAGAAGGGTCCCGAGAGGAGAGTTTCCGTGGGGAAGGATTCGACAGAGGGCATCGGCATGGTAGCTCCCTTCACATTCTGGGAGAGAGAGACAGACAAAGAGAGAGAAATACAGAAAGTAAGAGACAGATAGAGATGAAGAGGTCATTAGTTGGATATTAATGTAACTATTTTAACCTACATTGTGAATGACACTGACAGAATTAAAATGGATAGAAGGGGGTATTCCTATTCAAAATAAAATTCTGATGTTTTGTGGCTGTTCATGCTCATGCTCTCCACCAGAGGTCATGAGAGATCAGTATTCCCTTGATTCACACTTGAGTGCTATCAGCTCGAGCCTTGTCCACATTGGACTTGGCCCAGGGCTAACTGCATTCTGTAACATCTTTAACCCAAGGCCAACTGAGTTCAGATAATTAACATTTGACACCAGTACATTCTAAAGTGGAAAAATGCTCATCAAGCCCTGCTCTAGAGTACGACTATCCCTGGTTTTGCAGAGTCAATACAACAATTCATGAACTCAACCCTGGGTTAAGAATTGCAGTATTAAAGTAGAAACCTACATTTCCTGGAGAAATTGTGTGTACTTGCAGCATCAGCAGTAATAGCAGCAACAGCAGGAGTAGTAGTAGTGGCAAGGGTGTTACTAGATGGTTGCTATGCGATTAGTAGTGGTTGTTAGGGCTTTAGGGTTGTTAGTGATTGCTAGGGTGTCACTAGGTGGTTGCTAGGTGATTATTAGTGGTTGCTAGGGTGTTACTGAGCAGTTGCTAGGTGATTATTAGTGGTTGCTAGGGTGTTACTAGGCACTTGCTACATGATTACTAGCGGTTGCTGGGGTATAACTAGGTGGTTGCTAGAGTGTGACTAGGTGGTTCCAAGGTGATTACTAGTGGTTGATAGGGTGTTACTAAGCAGTTGCTAGGTGATTATTAGTGGTTGCTAGGGTGTTACTAGGCACTTGCTATGTGATTACTAGTGGTTGCTGGGGTATAACTAGGTGGTTGCTATGTGATTATTAGTCGTTGCTAGGGTTTTACTTGGTGGTTGCTGGTGATTACTAGTGGTTGCTAGGGTATAGCTAGGTGATTACTAGTGGTTACTAGGGTTTTACTTGGTAGCTGCTAGGTGATTACTAGTGGTTGCTAGGGTTTTACTTGGTAGCTGCTAGGTGATTACTAGTGGTTGCTAGGGTTTTACTTGGTAGCTGCTAGGTGATTACTAGTGGTTGCTAGGGTTTTACTTGATGGCTGCTAGGTGATTACTAGTGGTTTCTCTGGAGTTCCAAGGTAGTTGCTAGGTGTTGCTGGGGAGTTCCTAGGTAGTTGCTAGGTGATTACTAGTGGTTGCTAGGGTCTTACTAGGTGGTTGCTAAGTGATTACTAGTGGTTGCCAGGGAGTTACTAGGCATTTGCTAGTTAATTACTAGTGGTTGCTAATAATTAATGCCAGTAATTACTTTCTTACTAAAAAAACTAAAAACAAATAAATAGTAGGATTGATACGAGTTTGCTAGCTTTCAACTAGCCCCAAACCCTAACCCTAATAGGTTAGTTTAGCCTTGCGTCATCTCATTGCCAGTGGATACGTCTGAAGTCTGTCTAGAGTCTCCCACTCACAGCTCACACTGTCTGGAGGAGACTGTTACACACAGAGATTAATGCAGACTTTTCACTACCGCCTCCATCACCAACATCAATCATATCCATTTCTTTCATGGCAGCACGTGGGCGAATAAGTGATTGGCTTTAGCCATTTCCTCTATGGCAATCTCAGACTCTGACTCATGCCATTTAACAACTGACACCCCTTCAGCTGCAAACACTTCATGCGTGTGTGTGTGTGTGTGTGTGTTTTTGTGTGTGTGTCTGAGTGTGCGCGCGTGTCTGTGGAGGATTGTTAGCTGTGTCTTGTAAATCTGCGTTTACTTAAACTGTAAAAACAAAACTGTATTTTTAAAAACTGTGTGTATATTTTGTGAGTGTGTGTGTTGTAAGTTTATTCCTCTGTGTGGGTATGTGTGTGCAGTCTGTCAGTGACGCATGATTTCATAATTCCTGGCAGAGTAAGTGAAAGGGAGGAGGAAGGTGAGGAGGAGGAGGAGGGAACACAGAGTGCCAGTAGACCACAACCCATTTCATTGCACTATGCCAATAATCAGGCACAGAGGAATAGCATAGGTTTTGGGACAGTAGAGAGAGACACACTGTACCTTAGACTCAAATTCATGAGAATACCTTAGTTCTTTATGGCTGCTGGAGAGAGAGTGTGTGTGTGTGTGTGTGTGTGTGTGTGTGTGAGTGCACATGCATGTACTTGACCAACGCAGGCGGACAGGATGTGTTAGTGTGTGTGTGTGTGTGTGTGTGTGTGTGTGTTGGTCACATTTTCAATTTCCCAACACCCTAGAGAGCAAATAACAATCACTGGGTGTGTTTGTCAGTACTTCACAGTGCTCTGATGGCCTTTGGGTGAAGTGTTTGCTCATAGCCACTCTCTATATCCATTTCATGTTCTGCATTTGCTTTCAGTTAAAAGTCAGACGATTAATAGATACACACATGCATGCACAAAAACACACACACGCAAACACACACACACACATTCACCATTTCACTTTTCCTGCAAGCTATTTCACTCTCAATATTTCCCTCTTTCTCCTCTCTCAGTTTAATTTCAATATAATTTAAAGGGTATTTGGCATAAGATCCTCTTGCATTGCCAAAGCAAAACAAAACAGCAGCAGCAAGAGCATCAACAATGACAATGAAAACACAAGTAGCAAAGATATTATTAGAGATGATAATAATCATTTTAAATTAAGTTTGACTGAATTTTCTCTTCCAAGAAGATTTGACACAGTACAATTACTCAAGGATGGTGAAACAGTTCCATGCTCTATGATGTCAGTGCAGGTATTACAGTGTTGACAATAGGTAAAATTCTAGTTACAAAAAAACACTTTCATCTTTTTCCACAGAAAGTGTGGTTGTGTGTGGTTTCAACACTTTGTCTAATACAGTTAATATTCTGGCTTGCAGTTTAATACTGCTAAGAAGTTGCCCTAGTCAGCATAACAGAACACAGGAGTGCCATTATGACACAAGATGCCTATTCCCCTATAGCAAGGCACTTCATTCAGTTAAACCACTCCATTTCTAGCTTGAGAGAGTACATTGTCCTAGGCACGGTGGCAGTCTGGATCTCAGACTATTACAGAATGAAGCCTTTTATGGACTCCACACAGTGCCTAATGGGCTAAATACAGAGCTACATTAAAAACCCTTCCTTTTGAACTAAAGCCCATTTTGACCATTATCAAAGGTGGATTCTTGTGAGCACTTACATTCAGATATATGCCCAGAATTATTATATGTAATGTTGTCTGTAAATGAAAAGGAAGTATGAGTATAAGGAAATGCTAGAGTCGTAACCATGTCAACTGTTGGATGGTGTTTGTGACCTGTATAAAAGGTCATACCATTCAAAACCATTCTAGTCCTTTGCCCCATATGTATGTTTAAGTTTGGTATTTGTGGGTGATCGCCATCCAGTTTTTGTATATAGAAGAAGTTAGCCTATCCATGTCAATATAGCTATAACTCAAAACCTGTCTTGGAGAATACAGGCATCAATCCTATTACTTCTCACATGATAAGCAAGCACAGTACCATTTGAACTAACTCTCTCTTCCTTACCTCTGAGAAAGAGGACCAGTGTACATCCTCATCTACACAACTATGTACAGTAGAAGTTAGGTACAACACAAGTTACTATATGGCTTATGTAGCCTCGCATGTCTCAAAACATGCACAAATAGTATCATTGATTAAGTAATGTAATCAAATAAGACTATGAAACACAAGGATACTGGCAAGAGAAAGCCTACCACAGCCTACAACTGGCTTAGTTAAACAGGATTTGGCTTGGTTTTTAAAATCTACAAATTGACAGATTATGTTGTGAAGATTCATAGAATATTTCAAGGCAAAGTTTAATTCCTTTCTCTCTTCACTAAGAGAAAACACTTTCCAGTGTTCTATTTGGCAATGCCATTATGATGGCAAACCAGTTAGTTCCATGCTCTATGATGCATGCATAAGAAAATATTGTTAAAGTTCTAAAATTAAAGACTTTGATCTTTATCACAGAAAGTATGCTGTTTTCAACACTTGCCCTTACACAGTCAATGTTCTGGCTATATGGGTTTGGTAATGTGAAGTTGCTAATCCATGTGCCTACAACCCAGAGTCTTTACTGGAGAATATGGGATTGATCTCTTGTTAACCTCTCGCATGCTAAGCAAACACTCAAGCATATTATCTAATTCTCCTTCCAGTTATAGGATGTGTCTGAGATAGAGAACTGCTGTATGCCCTCAACTATACTACTGTGCAGAAATGGGGAACAGTCAAAGTTAGTTTGAAAGCCCCTACAGCCTTGCATCACCCAACAGGATTAAGAAATATTGTTATTCATTAAGTAATGTAATCAAAAAAAACAATGAACCACAAGGAAACTGGCAAGAGAAAACCTGTCAATTATGTTAAAACGCTATTAGCTTAATTAAAGTTATACAGGTTTAGGCATTATGACAGTGAAGGAGTCAGTTACTTGCTCTATGATGTCAGTGCAGGTATTCTGGCCACATGGTTTTCCTATTGTTAGCAAGTTACCCTATCCATATCAGCACACTTCAACTCAAAACAGGCATTGATTTTTTTAGTTTCCCTAATTCAGTTGATATTTTGTCTATATGGGTTTAGTATTGCAGTGTGAGAAAAAAAAAAGGTACAGATTTGTACCTTTTGACAGCCCCAGGTATACTTTTTCTTAGAGTGTGTTTAAAAGTTACCCATATAAATAAACTAAAAACCATGCATGACATAATAGGACGAAGAAATGCTGTTAATCATAAAGTACTGCAATCAAAGGAGACAATGAACCACAAAAACATTGGCAAGAGAAAACCTGCCAATTATCCTACACTACTGGTTTACGTTTTACTGATACAGGTTTAGGCTTGCTTTTTAAACCTCAGAAAAATGAAAGCTGTACATGTAGTGAAGTCATTTCAAATCACAATTTCACTCAATCATGACAAATGAGTGCAAATATTTACAATAATTAATCACTCATCTCTTCATTGTTCTATTCAAGTGGGCCATCATGATGCCAAAACAGTTACATGCTCTGTTCCAAGTCAGAGCAAAGTTGACAACTGTTTATCACTTTATGACAGAGAATGTGCTGCTTTCTATATAGTCTTCCTATAGTCGGTTTTCTCGCTACATGGGTTCAGTATTGTTAACAAGTTCTTCTTTCCATGTCAACATACCATCAACTCAAACCCTTTCTTAGAGAATAATACAGGGATTGATCCTGGTAACGTCTCCTGCATGCTAGTAAGCACTCAACCATTAACCTTCCTGTTAACTGTCTGAGAAAGAGTTGTGTATACTCTCAAATATACAACTGTAAAAGATAGGAAGAGCAGAGGTTATTAGATAGGCTGCACAGCCTTGCACAGACCAACATGATAAAGAACCAATGCCATTCATACAGTAAATAAGACACTGCTGTTTCCACTGTTGATACGCTTATCCTCGACAGTGTCGTATGTGTCCAACCAAACCATTTACTCAAAAGCTGTCTTGGAGAATGCAGGCATCGATCCCGCTACCTCTCGCATGCTAAGCGAGCGCTCTACCATTTGAGCTAATTCCCCTGTGCGCAGTCTCCTTTAAAAGACAGCAGCATGGCAAGTAGTTCACCAGGACACACCACACCCACAATCCCTCCCACTTTTCCTTGGAAGCTCTGGCTGGCCCAAGGGAGTAATATTACCAGTCGTTCACAGCGACACTCCTTCACTCTGCACTCTATTTATCTCTCTCTTTCACACACACACACATGCTTTGACATGAGAAACACATTGCCAAGTGCACTCTGGCCAGCCAAAAGGTAGAACTGAAGGTGTCGCAAGTTTATTTATAAACCATGATTACAGCAATGTGACTGCAACTGGAGACACATCAGATATAGAAGATTAACAGCTGAACATACATTCAACTGGGTTGTTCAATACAAAAATGTTTTCAGAGTGCTGTTACCTAAGAGGATATATGTATAGTCATAATGAATATTCAGCATGTTGCTCTGGCGTCATCATGTAAACTTATCTTTCCACAATCTTACTTATGAATCCTGGTTAAGGTAATGCGACTTGTAAAGCAAGACACATCAGACATGTTAGCATCTTAAGCAGTTAGCAGAGCCAGCCTATTACTCTCTCTAATTCACAGACACAGACAGAGAGCGAATGGACAGAAATACAGACACACACAAACACACATTATGTATGCAAGCAATCATGGACTCATACAAATGAGACAATTTCTCTGGCGTTCTCTCAAACACGCACAAATATGACTTTCTATAAACAATACAAAAGACAGGCATTCTCTCTGTCTGACACCCCAACACCACCACATACACACACTCAGATACACAGCAATCTAGTTTCATTAGCTGTGGCAGCCAATCTATATGTGCCTGGCCGGCTACAGAGTTGCCCTGTGGGGAATCTGATCTGAAAGAGTAGGGAACTGGTGACTAGCATGGAGAGGAGGGATCTTACTTTTTTTCCCCCTTCATGTTGACAGATACAAAACTCGTACACACACACACACACACACACACACACACACACACACACACACACACACACACAGTCTGGCCAGCAGTGTCCTGTGGGTGGTCTAAACTAAAAGAGGAGAAAGATGTTGATTGGAGGAGAGAGCAGGGAACAATTTAAGTCCAATTAGTTTCCCATCTCTGCTCTGCTAGACAGTCCCTGACCACTGTAATCAATGATTCATGCCCACTCCTCATCACTCTCTGGCCCACAAACGTATATGCACATACCGTATTTCCTCTAATATTGGCCCGGGCCTTTATTTACCTCAACTGCAGAGGGTACCAGGCCTTTATTGGAAGCAGGCTTATATTAGAGACAGGCCTTTATTTCTAATTCCCTCTGCTTGATAAGTATATTTGCTCATATTTTAGTATGAAGTTTGATTTTCTGATCTGCTTCTGTTGGGGTACGTTAGGTAGCCGTTTTTTTGTTACTGCAATGCATTACGATAATTACGGTAATCGACGACGGCATGCTCCAGAGACTTCCGTCGGCCTGTGGCACTTGTACGTTACTACAAACTACAGTTACAAACAGGCACCAGGAGATTACCGGTATCCACCGTTGTTTGCATGTACGCTGAAGCTAACTGAAGCTAACTGAAGCTAACTGAAGCTAAAGTAGAATCTATACAATTATATCATATTGCCGTTTATTTCGATGCGTGAGCTCAGTCCACCTGACAGCCCTCTGTTCTGTCGGCGGCATGGAGGTTTCGGCGCGCCGAGGGCTTACTGCCGACGCTTCGAGTTTCCCGGGGGCACGGTTCCGGCCAGTGCCGATAGCTGGGCGCCGATTTGTCCCCGGTGATCCGGCCGTGATTTCAACGGGGTCCCCACGCCAATGCGTCACCGGGTGTCCCCGATAGGTACAGGGCGTGGGCGCAGTGGAGAGGCAGCGGCGGAGAGAGGAGACGGACACGGTCCAGCCATATACTAGGTTTTGACCTAGTCTCGTTTCCTTTGTTTTTTTCCCCGGCCTGTATTTGGGGCCGGCCTTTATTTGTTCATGTCGACCACGGACCCGGCCATTATCGGAGACCCGGCTTTTAATTGACTACCGGCCACTATTAGAGGAAATACGGTAATATGCACTTTGGCTGAAATAAATTAGAGTTTCACTTGCCCGTCGAACACACAGAAAGATAGACACACAAACACACACACACACACACACAGGCCCTCAAGCATCCAGACACAAGCACAAACATAAGCACACATGCATGTAGACATACATTTGCTGAAATGCAATAGAAAAGTGGATTCATCTGTCTGACATGTAGATAAATACAGACACAAATGCACATAAGTACACACACATGCATACAAACACACAAGCAGGCACACACACACACACACACACATAAACATCCACTTTGTTGAGATAACACTATTTCATTTGTCCAACAAAGACAGATGCGGATACAGTGACAAAGAAGAGCCATTTGTCTCAATTAGAAAAAAACCTTTGACTCAGTATCTCATCTAATATGGCGTACTCTAATAAGAGTCAATCAATCCTGAAGACAGGTGGCATGGCCGTAACAGAGGAGACACTATAAACCAATCAGCTGCACCATAAATAGATATAGTACATGAGTGAAGGGAAAGCCTGGTGGTAAACACAGGCTCTATACAAGCCATATGGCCAAGAGTGAAACAACTGCTTGATACAGGAGAGTCAACAACAGCCACTCAACAGCCCCAATGAACAATTTCACTTTCTCAAAACTCTCCTTGGAAAGCAGAGGCATTATCGTGATCCTACATACTAGGTGAGCACTGTGCCTTTTGAGCTAATTCCCCTTCCTTTATCTCCTCTGAAAAAGATCTGTCAAGTCCTTCACAATTTTGCCTGACTGGTTGTTTCATCAACTCAAAACTTGCATTAGCCATGAGGCAAAATGGAGAGAAAGGGTTAGCTAAGTATTGACGCACAGTGGAAATATTAAGACAACTTAACCAAAATGTTAAGACGTTTGGGCCACTCTTTGAAGAATTTCAGATGGGTAGGAATGGCTTCAACAGGGATGGGAACTGACTCATGAGATAAAGTCAATATGGATGAACACAGAAGGCTGCAAGCGTGATGGCATGACATATTCTATTGGTAATAATTTGCCTAAACTTGTAGACAAAAACTTGTTGGTACAAGCCGCTGTAATGCTTTGTTACACAGATTTCATCAGGCGTATAAAGACTGAGAGGCAGCAGTTAAGCCATGCCCTGTGGTGGCTGCTGTCTGGGGTTTGCCACTCACAGGGTTAGTGAATGTAGCTCTGGAGAAAGCAGAGAATAAGTAAAACGCAGAGACAGACAGGCAGAACAGAGGGGCTTTGGTCAAAAGAAGCCTAAATGTTGATTTATTTACATAGTACAGTTCTTTTCTTCTCACAGTTCTTTCAGCAGTGGTAGGCAACCAATGCAGGAACATGAAATGGATCAGGCACATACTGACATACAAATGCACACGCACACATGCACAAAAAGTCATGGACACACACACAAGAACAGCCACACACATACACACACACACACACACACACTTATTTCTTATTTCTGTGCTTTACACATCTCTATTATCAGACTATGTGCTTGTTTGTGATGCATGAATATTCCAGGGACACACAAATATTTTCTACTTATCCCGCTGTAACGCACTGTTGTTTTGGTTCTTTAATACTCCTTATTACTGGTTGCTTGTCATGTTGATACAAAAACATGTTGACCAAAACATCAGCTGCTGCAAGTTGCTGTAACATTTTGGTCCACACCTTTCGTCAGGCATATCAAAAGCTTAAAAGACTGATAAGTAGCAGTTAGCCCTGTGGTGGCTGTTGTCATGGGTTTGTGGCTCACAGGGGAAGTGAATGCAGCTCTGCAAAGCAGAAAGTCAGTAAAACGCAGAGACAGAGAGGCAGGACAGAATGTCTTCAGTGATTGATGCCCCAATGTTGATATACAGTATATTCCTATATGGCATTTACACAGTGTTTTTAGGGACTATACAGTCGTTTTTTATATTAGCTTTGGTCTCCATGGTTCCCAATCAAGATAAATTATTAGAGTCGTCCCTTTATATCCCACTCAGACCAGACTTATCTTAGGGCATTCGCATTAAATGACCATTCTTAAGTGGTCATTTGGCTGGTTCACTTAGGATGGCTGCCATTGAACCTTTGCTTATGTTCTCATTCAGATAGTTCTGCGCAATTAACTTTGGCCAGTAAACTTTTTGGTCTCTATTTCTCTCTATAAATCTCTATAACTTCTGTCTGTCTGTCTCTATGCCACTGTTACACTAATCTGGCCCCAGTCAGACAGAGAAAACACCAACACAAGCCTAGCTAATGTCTGACAGAAAGGAATCTTCACTAAAAACACTGTAGCCATGCCAAAGTCCCAAGGCCACTGTGCCAGTCCTTTACACGTCACAATCCATCCCAACGGTTCTCTGTTATTATGACTGGGATATGAAAACTTGTTGTGACAGGACTGGGGTCAGTCCCTTTCCTGCTATAAAATTATTGGGAAAACAGTGTGACTTACAGTAAATAGTTAGTGTCTTGCACAACCTCATATCTCCATTTTTTATTGGTATCCTTAACAGCAGAGTCGATATAAAAATCATAGGGAAATAAGTATATGCATATAAGCAAATAGTATTACTCTGCTGTCTATTGTGTCCTGCACTGTCCTCTCACACTGAATGTGAGGCACCTGTTGTCCCTTTATCATGTGTGTCAGTATGCATATATGTCACTACATGAGTTGTCAGTACATTCATGCACCAAGTGATTCTGTGAGCTGTTGGGAAGGCTTGGCCCTCTCAGTCACAAGCAAAAATTGTTCTGCCCTTAGCACTACCTGCTTTGTTAATGTCCCATGAATATTTAGAGGTGGAATGGGAATGTTTCATTTCGCTGCCACAATCATTTTGTCTCTTGCTCTCATTATTCTATGCGACTATATTAGTCTGTCCTCAGTGTTGGTGATGAATACATGTAAAATTTACTGTAATTTGCAAATGCCTAAAATTTGATAGGTAAAACAAATGAATAGGAAGTTGGCTTCTAGTTGAATTGTTATGCTCGATTTTAACTAGCCTTATTTAATTGTGATTATTTTGGCAGTTTATTGTCCTGAGGGAAAGGAAAACAAAATAGTAAATCACAAAGTCCTAGAGTATAGAAGCCATGACACAGCCTAATGCATCACAAAACATGAAGATATAGATATAGATAGTTGTGAGCATTGTGAGCATTAGAACAATAATCAATGAATAGGAACTAACCATAAAGAGAATATAATGTCTGGCCAGATGTTCTTAATAGTCTTGACTCTTACCCTACTGTAAAAAAAAAAAAAAGGTTATATTTAATTTAATATATAGGCTAATTGATGTCCCTGATGCAAAGTTAAAGCAGATAATTAGCGGACAGTCTAGTCCAGATTTGTGCCTACTTTGAGCCTCTGCCAAAAAGAAACCACAAGGTCAAACCTTTAGGCTGTGATGTCAACAGCCACATTGTTTTCTCAAGCTGCTTCACTGACAACAACATATGAGCCTATACCAACTTTGTGGGAAAAGTGGCAGTTCCCAGGATAATTTTAAGGGATGCGGCGACATTTTTCTGCTTCAGAAGGTTTTGTTTTTTGCTTTATTTTTACAGTGAAATTATTCTAAACTGGCATGCTCTTTTTCAACAACATAGATGCAGTTACAAATATCCACACCTGGGATCTGCCCAGTACAACCACAGTCCTGTGTCCAGGACCTGGAAGTTCACTGCCTTGCCCAAGGGCACCTTGGCCGTGGTTGTTGAGAAAGCAGACACCTGATTTAAACTCATCATATCAGCCATAAAGAGAACATGGTAATTCTTTCTGGGGCTGAATCTATTTGATCAAAACAATGGGGAGAAGAGGGAGGAGAGAGGCTGAAGGATGTTATCACAGCTCAGCCGGGCTCTTATCAACAGGTCAATGACAGTTTAATAACTTCAGAATAAACCGGAAATCCTTCATTCTAGTCCCAGACTTGTAAACAAGGACATAAATCCTCCTCCACTAGAACACAGACAGAGGTTTTGCCAGCTTTGGGTCGGTCCTATAGCGTTTCAACGCAGTGACCTATTTTATCATTTAGAAAGACCCGACATACAGAAGCACCCTACAGTAGCACCCTTTATGTGGATGGCTCATGTCTTTCACAATGTCTGCGTCATTCAAAAAATATCCAGTAGACTTAGACAGACTTAGAAAACAGCCAAATCGATCCAGATTAAATTATAGCCTATATTACCCATGACGAAAATGACCTATAGTAATCCTACAATACGTTTCAGAAGGATGCAATAGCCTAGAAAATATCACAGCAAAACAAGGAATATCACAGTGATACTAAATTATATAAAAATACCATAAAGGTATGATAAGGTCGCTATCAGGCACCACAGACACGCTACAAGTCCCAGCAGAAATGTCGTTATTTTTCGTTAGGGACAAACGTGATATTATCCATTCCTTCAGGGTTTCACTTCACACACAGTGAGCATATGAGGTAGCTAGCATGGCAGTAAAACTGTAACAAGCACTTACCTTGAATGACTGCTATAAAATAAAGAGTCTGACAACATCAACAAGTTGGCGACTCAGCCATGGCAAGTAGGTGCCTGTCTGCCCTCCTCGTCTCCTCTGCAACAACAACAAAGAAAAGTGAAATAAATAGACCAGATAGAAGTAAAACCAAGTAAAAAAAAATCACTTTCGACATACTCCAACCCGTTTTGTCATACGCACCTTGCACAAGAGTGGCTTCAAGTCGTCGTTTGTCTTTCCCGCACCTTCTGTGAAGTGGCTCTGCTCACACACTGCTTTCTCTCTCTCTCTCAGACAGTGTGTGAGGCTGGTGGTGCACCGGACACATGCATGGCACGGGCGTGCGCTCGAGCGGAGCCGTGCACGCGCAGCGAGTCTTGCCCACACACAACCAGAGAGAAGGGAGTGATTCGAGGACACGCGAAATGTCTGGGCTTTTTGTTTTTTTTACCTGGCCTGTCAACAACACTGGGTGTGGTATAAATCAGTGGTTCCCAAACTGGGTTCTGGGGCCCACTAGGGGTCCTTGAGACTGTCCTAGTAGGGGTCCACAGCAAATTATTTCATAAAAGTGCATGTGAGAATGTATTGAATGACTATTTTGATCATAGGTTTCACTTTCTCCACTGTTATCTCTCAAGCTATAAAAGGTCTAATAAATACAATAATAAAATGGGGGTCTGTGTGGTCTAATAATCTGTTTGCAGATCCTTGACGTTAAAAAGACTGGGAACATGTGATAGAGGTGCATGAGGGTAATAATTGTTGGTGTTTTATAGGACTTTTATAGCACTCTTATTTGATATGTCAATACTGCTGTGTCCTACTCAGCATCCGGTTTGCTTCAGAATTTCACCTGATGTACCTATTGCACCAGATAAAATGTGGCTAGAGCAGAATTTCTCAAACCTACATTAGTCAGCCAATGATATTTAGCCTAACAAGCTTGGTAAGTAAGTGTAATCAAATTTAACAACCTTCCTGTCTTCAGTCCTATAATCTTGATATTGGCTCCTTTTCACATCATGAAGCACAAATTGCTCTCCATAACACCCACGAAGTTACTGAGTTAAACGATGTAGGTGTAAATGTAAAGTGGCTTGGAATCTCATCACAGCTGTGGTGAACCAAAAAAACAGACAAACAAGTAAACATGTGGTCCCCTCACGAATGATGCAGGCAACCCTTGGGACCAATCACTAACAAGACACATAATCCCTCCAAGTTTCATCAGAATCGAACCAGTGGTGTAGCAGTTATGGCCTTTAAAATTTTGTAATTGTGACCTTTAATTATAGCACCACCATTGGACCAATCAGTGTATTTTTTTACATACCAGAACATAGTGCCAAAATGCATTATCTCTTCAAGTTTCATTTAAATCAGACCAGTGGCATCTGATATATCATTTTTGAGTTAAAAAATGTTGACCTTTAATTATAGCACTCTAGTCCAAATAAGAGTATTTTTTCACATGGGGGACAAAAATGAAAAAATAAGCAAACCTTTAAGGCAAAGAGAGCTGAGTTTGTGTCCTCTTGGTCCTCAGTCTGGCCCAGTTAAATATTTCCATTTCAAAAGGACGATATGTGTGGAAATTAAAACTGTTGTTGGAAAACTGACAACTGAAGTAGATTTGTGATTTTGTGTCCTGACCCAGAGTATAAGAGACCATGGCTGGAGGAAACTACTGTTAGTCCTTTGTTGATGTTTTCCCATGCTGATAGGAATTCCAAACTGGTCTCAAACTGTTAGACAACCAGAAAAATGTAGCGTGTTATCCGTTCTTTTTAGTGGCTCGCTTCAACGTGGGAGCCAGTGAATCACTGCCACATGTATTCCTTCTGTACTGGCCTCATCTCTGCCTTTTCTGCTTTTCACATGGGACACACTTTGTGTTAGCCGTGTCATTCACAATGAGTATCTCTGTCCTTCACAGCCGATTCATTTATTATCAACAGACTTGTCAATGTCAGATGTTATTGATGAAAATAGACAGAATTGCTTTCATTCTGTTCTGGAGTCACTCCCCTCTGTATTTCATTAGTGACATTTTGTGTGTGAATCAATGATTTGAAAGGAGTCCATGCAGCTGTCAGCCGTCAGAGAGCCATCCATTCATCAAACCCAAGGCCTGCAGAATCAATCTGTGTGCACTGTGCAACATATGGTTTGGATCCTCCTGTTCACTGAAAGATTAAGTGTAGAAGACCAAGCCTTCGTGTGGATTGGATCTTCTGTCTTGTCTATTAGCAAGAAAATAAATTATGACCTTAGCCAGTGTGTAGCATCACTCTACAGATTGTGCTGAACTGTTGTGTATTGTTGCCGACTTGCTGATAACTTGGCAGAGGCAGTTGTCATTGTTTTGTTATGATTCATTAAGTTATCGCATGAATGTGTTTGTGCGTGTGTGCGTGGGTGTGTGGTGGGAGCATGACAAGCTAGTTTACAGGAATCACGTTTTAACAAAACCTGAGAGCTGGCAAGTCTTTTATGTGAGTGTGTGTCTGTGTGAGAGACTGAGAGACAATGAGAGTTGAGAGACTGAGAGACAATGAGAGTTTGTGTGTGACAGAGTGGGTAGATGAGAGTAAAATGTGTGTGTGCATATGTAGATATGGTGTTATGGTGTGTGCTTTTTGACGACAAACCCTTTAAGTGTCACTGAGGTGAGGAGAAGGGTTCAGGAATGAGTGACTGCTGGAATGCTAGATTGATACAAAGGCTACCATCACCCTCCAACACACACCGAGATAATCAGGGCCTTTCTGCAAATATCAGTACCCTTAACATTGGTCTCAAGTTAACTGATATGACATGAAAATCCTTCGTTGGTGCAGATATAACTGTAGCAAGCATACTGTATATCAACAATGTACAAATATAGATGTATAGGATGCTCAGTTCCTAAAGCAAACCACAGTTCTTAAGTCAAAGTGAGACACAAATACAAACCCAGAGAGGACAAGAGAAGAGAAAGACAAATGGACAAGGAGAGAAAGAAATTCAGAGATAGAAAGAGACTGATAGATGAAAGAAGCAGATAGATCGATAGAGAAATGAATATATGAAGAGAGTGTGCAGCGTCAGTTAAACTAGATTTCTAAATACTCAGCAAAATCAGATTGACCAACATCCAACAAACCTATTTTTCTGAATGAGCCTATTTGTCATATTGAAAAAGACGTGTGCAGGAAGGGAAGTAAATTTTATTTCCCTTTGGAAACAAGTTGCTCAAAGCTTAATCTGCAAATTTTGTAATGATTGTGGTCGAGCATTGTAACAACCTCTGCGATCCATATGCAGCTATTTTACACCTCCACCGCACCCTGCATCTATTCTGCAACAGCACAGCTCAACACACTTGAATTTTCCAAATAAGTCCTCATTGAGGTGGAGCTGCACTGTAGTGCAAAAGTAGGACTTTAACAAGAGCTACACCTTTACCTGATCCTCTAATTATGAATGATACAGTGCTTTGGTGGAAATAAAAGAAATGTAATCTCTTTAGTGTGAAGCTTTCAAAGTTCATCATTCAGTTTTTACAGCCACTGCAGTCTCTCAGTGCCTTGGTGATCTGAGCAGGTACAGTCAAACCACCGGTACTGTAGTGCATTTCACAATGCAACAGATCTAGAAACTAAATCGGAACTTGATTTTAACAAGAAGTTTGAGGCTTTTCTAAGGCTCGATTATTACATACTGTTTTTATTCAATTGCACCATGACTACATATTTTATTTTGAATTAATATTGCAGTGTTCACTGCTGGACTTTACTGCATGGCTGTAATGTGACAGTGTTACTTATATGATGTGTAGTTACATGTTGGAGGATGATTGTGCACTGTCTGACGAATAAATACGTAAATGGCCTCATTTCCCAGCAAATGCTCAGATGACCTTAGGGCTCATGTACATGCAACACCTTAACTACAAAGTACTCTAAGTGTTCCATGCAAATGTCCTGATGTGTGTGTGTGTGTTTTCACACAGTAATACAATCCTAAAAGCTGCCCTGATGCCCTCAGGATTCATGTACCTGAGCAGTGGAATGTTTTTACAGGAGTGTCTTGTTTTTCCAGGTTACCCGACGCTGTCATTTCAGTTTAAAATCACAGAAACAATTGGCCTTTATGTCAAAACAAAATGTGTGTATGATTATGTATGTATGTACAGTATGTACAGTGTGTATGAAAGACCAGTTTCCCTCTAAATTAGAGACAGACAGACAGAAAGGGAAACACAAAGAGCAGAACATTATGATGCAACTGACAACTGGTTAAACAGCAGTGTGTATTTTGTCCTTGTCAGCTGAATGCATGACTGACAGACTCTGAATGCTCAGCCATGAAGATTTAGAGACACTAGTACAGGCCATGTAGGGATGCCTCCCCTAAACTAAACATACACACTGTTATATCACCTTGCTTTAAACTATTACCTATGACAGAGGAAACATATCCAATGGGAATTCCTGAGGAAAATGAGACAAAAAGGATTTAAAGAAAATGTTAGCGATCTAAAGTCGATTCAGTCTTGGCTGGCATGTCTAGGCTGCATTTATACAGGAATAAAAGAAATCGGATTTTACATATCAAGTCTTATATGCTAAAAAGTTGTTTTGGAGTTATTGTTCTTGAGTCTCCATGTGTATTATCAGAAATGTAAAAGATTTTTTTTGTGTTCAGATGGTACTACTATGTACCAGGCTGTACAATGGGTCAATTTAAAAATACTATACTATGTACTATATTTATAGCTCAATATTGCAAAATACTACCAAATAATATGCATCAGTCATAATGCTGATAAAATACTGTTGTTGTTGTTGTTTTTTTTACATGCACACAAATATTAAAATTGTCTACACTAATACACTACACTACACTATTAATAAATGTCTACACTGTGGTTTAGGTCTGAATCAGAGTATGCTGTCTACGTGCTTTTCTGATACCTATGTAATGAAAATTTCTGTATAAAAGCTATTCAGGTTCATGCCGCTTGACCCTTATCCACAGCAAGATGCCAGACATAAACAACAGATGTTAAACACAAACTGAAAGGAACTGAGATAAACCTCAAACACAAATGAAAGAGAGCAACATGTGAAATGAACACATAAACACCAGTTGAGAGCACACAAGTATAACAAACACAAATCAGAGGCAGAAATGACGTAGCCACCAAGGAATCCACTGGTGGAGGTGAAGATCTGGTGTTGAGAGGCCATGTGTTCCAGTACGGCCTGCTGGATCCCCCGGATATCAGGGGAGGAAGCAACATGGCAAATAAAGTCATTAGTTAGTCAGTAATGAACCTCTAGGACCACTGTGGTCATCACCATTAACACTCATTACATCTCACTCTCGCTACACTCTGACACTTTCTGTCTTGTTTTGCTCATTTGCTCTGAAGAGAGAGACGGTTTTTCACAATCTTATGCTTGGCATCTCTCTGTGAGTGTTAAATGACACTTGATCTGTAATATAACATGTCTTTGTGGTGCCTCAGTGTCTGTAAACCAGACATCATTCTGGCACTGGTGAGAGCTCTGAGGACTAAAATTAGTGTGCGCATGTGTGCGTGACGGACAGAAAGAGGGAGAAGGAGAGAGAGAGAGAGAGAGAGAATAAGCAAGAGAAGATGAGTGAAATAGAAAGGCACAGAAAGATCCACAAGCCGAGTAAAACAGTTTGAGTGTGAGAAAACGAGTGAAACAATGTGAGAATATGAGTTTCAAGAACTTCGTAAGATCGTAGCTCAGAGCAATTCCTCCACCTGCCATCTTGATCCCATTCCTACATTACTTTTAACAGTTTCTCTAACTCTGTCATGAAAATCATAAACACATCCCTGGAGACTGTAGTATTCCCAGATACTCTCAAAAGTGTTATTGTGAAGCCTCTACTGAAGAAATCTATTTTAGACAGTGGAGTTCTGAGTAATACTGGCCTCTTTACAAGTAAGATACTCATGCTTATACCATGGTCTGGGTGAATACTCGATTCTGATTGGCTGCAGGGTGTCCATTAATTCCTGATAATGGACACCTACTAAGTAGTTCCAGTGAAACTGTCTGTTTACTGTTCTAAATTAATGCGCTGGCTACGTAGTATCAGCCTGTATCTAAAATGAGTAACCATAGCAACAGGGACGCAGTCAATGCCTCTGTTTACAATTTATTGCAACACGTTAACAAGCTTGGCTATCATTTGTTCGTGAAAATCTTGATATTGATTTGGGGACAATGACATGGCTGGATGTCTTGTTGTTAAACATACTGTCAAATTATATTTACTGTTTGTCAACCGTACGCAATGTTATTGACTTTTATTTGAATCTTGCTAGCATAACGTTAGCTTTCTGGCTCATAGCTGAGCTGAGCGGACTAGAAATATCTCCCGTATCTAAGGTTCGTCCTATTTACTGGAGTAGTGAACAACGTTTCCATTGCATAAGAACCTTATGGGATGGTAATGATTGTTCCAGGTATTAGTCAAACCCTCAGGTGTTACCAGGGAAACCGAGTTATGGCTTGTGAAAAACTTTAGATTTTGATTACAAAACGCATGAAAATATAAATTAATGGTCTTAATTTTTTTTTCTTTGGCAAGTGACCATGGTATAAGTGGGATAATGACCTTCGAGGTGTCCATAATCAGGAATTAATGGACTCCATTAAGTCCTGATAATGGACACCTCGTCAGGCATTATCCCTTACATAAGGAAGCAGTCCTTGTCTGCTACTCTTTTCACTATATATGCATGTATATAGTGAACGTCATCAGAGAGCATATATTAATTTCCACAGCTATGCTGATGACACACAATTGTATATCTCTGTCGAGCCCTCAGATGCAAATGCTTTAAGTTTCCTGACCTGCATATTTCCAGTCAATAAATGGAAGAGTAATAACTTCCTGAAACTAAATGAATATAAGACCGAAATACTAGTTAGTAGACATAGAAATATGTTTGTTCCTTCTGGTCAAGCCAGAAGGAACAAGCCTGGCTGTTATCTTAGACTCTGACCTAAGTTTTGCACCCCACATATATAAGGTGACAAAGGCAGCACTCTTGCATCACAGAAATATTGCCAAGGTACGGTCATTCATAACCCGCCAAGACATTGAAAAACATATCCATGCCTTTATATCAAGCAGACTAGATTATTGCAATGCGCTTTTTACTGGGCTTCCCAAAAAGACAACTGACAGGTTACAGCCAAACCAGAACTCTGCTGCTGGGCTCTTAACTAAAACAAAGAAGAGAGAGCACATCGCTCCAGTTCTAGCTACACTACACTGGCTCCCAGTGGGTTTTAGAATCAATTTTAAAGTTTGTTTACTTGTTTACAAAGCTCTTAACGGCTTAGGCCCAGCCTAAATTGCAAATTCCGTACCTTACATCCCTGCATGAGCCCTCAGGTCCTCTTGTTGACCTCTCACAACCGCAGTCATAAAAAGATTGGGGACGCAGCTTTCTTCAATTATGCCCCCAAACTGTGGAACACTCTACCAACAGATATCAAACAGGTGAGTTCAGTGAGCTCCTTCAAACGCCAGCTCTTTTTAACTTAGCTTTTTATTAACATTGCCTTTTACCCTTTACAGTGTAAATCACAGATAAACCCTTATGTATAGCACTTTGATTTGCTTTTCTTTTATGTTTTATTATTATCCCTACCTATTTTATTTTATCTTTTTTTCTTTCTTTTTTAAATATTTCTGTTGTTTGTGTTTGTGGCCATGAATTAGAGCAAGTAAGTACTGAGAGGCTCGGTAGTCTGAGGACATACAGAGGCGTCGTTCCTGTAAATTTGACCTTTTAGGGAACATAGAGGTTTGCTCCTATGTTCCAAGACGGAGATTGATAAGTCGCATAGGCATAGAGGGAGTCATTCCGGAATGCAGTAAATCATAGGTATAGAGGTTAGTTCCTATACTGGAGTACAATAAAATAATATTCTATTTTTTATTATTTTCCTCACCTGTATGTCTTTCTTTTTTAATAACATTTTACTAGACAAATTACTGTTTTAATTTCTGTCTTGGTTTTGCTTGTATTTATATTGCTTGTTATTGTTTTAATCCATTTACTTTATGTGAAGCACTTTGAGTTGCATTATATGTATGAATGGTGCTATAAAAATAAAGTTCTTATTATTATTATAGAAAGAGAAAAAGAAGTAATTGAAAAGAGAACAATCCACAGATAGATAGATGTCGTCTGTCTGGGGTTGTTGACAGTACTGAAATGGCCCTGGAACCTCTGGTTCACTGGAAACCAGACCATCGAACTCTGTCCTGTAAGAAACATCATTCTGGCATTGGTGAGAGCTCTGAGGACTAAAATTAGTGTGTGCATATGTGCGTGACGGACAGAAAGAGGGAGAAGGAGAGAGAGAGAGAGAGAGAGAGAGAGAGAGAGAGAGAATAAGCAAGAGAAGATGAGTGAAATAGAAAGGCACAGAAAGATCCACAAGCTGAGTAAAACAGTTTGAGTGTGAGAAAATGAGTGAAACAATGTGAGAATATGAGTTTCAAGAACTTCGCAAGATCGTAGCTCAGAGCAATTCCTCCATCTGCCATCTTGATCCCATTCCTACATTACTTTTAACAGTTTCTCTAACTCTGTCATGAAAATCATAAACACATCCCTGGAGACTGTAGTATTCCCAGATGCTCTCAAAACTGTTATTGTGAAGCCTCTACTGAAGAAATCTATTTCTTCTGAGTAGTTCTGAGTAACTACTGGCCTCTTTACAAGTAAGATACTCATGCATAAGGAAGCAGTCCTTGTCTGCTACTCTTTTCACTATATATGCATGTATATAGTGAACGTCATCAGAGAGCATATATTAATTTCCACAGCTATGCTGATGACACACAATTGTATATCTCTGTCGAGCCCTCAGATGCAAATGCTTTAAGTTTCCTGACCTGCTTATTTCCAGTCAATAAATGGAAGAGTAATAACTTCCTGAAACTAAATGAATATAAGACCGAAATGCTAGTTAGTAGACATGGAAATCTGACTTCCCAGGTCAAGCCAGAAGGAACAAGCCTGGCTGTTATCTTAAGGTGTGTTCACACCAAACGCGAAGCGAATTTTTTGCGCTGCGTAATTACATACAAAGTCAATGCAAAGACGCGAACAGACACGATTTCTCGCCGGGCGACGCGGATGACGCGACGCGAATAACGCGAATGACGTGAAATTCGCCTCAGCCGCGTATTCGCGAGAGTTGAAATTTTTCAACTTGAGCAGAAAATTCGTGTGACTGTGTGTTTACACCAAACGCGAAGCAAATCTTCGCCTCGCGTTACTTGCGCGAGTTTGACCGCGGGTACACAACCTGCGAATATTCGCCCTTCTCTTCCGGAAAAGAGGAAAGGAGGGACTTACCTCATGTAAATACCAACGTTTCTTTCTGCCATTTCTTTCCATCATCAACCATGACCGAGATAACCTTGTACCTGTTGTGGAAGTCCCAGAGTCGTCGGAGAACCAAACGCCGTCGTGTCTGGGTTCATAACATCATCTGGAGGTGCACACAGCTCGGTGAATTTCACCGCCTTCTCCAGGAACTGCATCTGGATAACTGCCGCTTCCAGCGCTACTTGAGGCTGACCAGGGCCCAGTTTGATGACCTGTTAGCTAGGATCGGTGCCAGGATTTCTCGGATGGACACCAACTACAGGCGAAACACACAAGCACCGCCAGATGTGTTTGTGTGTTCATCTGTGGGTCTGTAGTTTTCCTCTACACTCTAGTGGTCTGCTCTAATGGTCAGGTGTGTGTGTATGTGTGTGTGTTTATAGTGCATGACCTCCTTTCTTGCTTCTCAGTGTGTGTTTGTTCTGAAAAGTCCACAATGCAGCAGTGAATGCAATGGAATTCTAATGAGAGATGATTGGTTGGCATGGCTGCAAGACATCCCCAAGAACCAAGATCCAAGACTAATTGTATAAAACATCAAAACTACTTGAGAGTTGAGACTTGAGAGTTATCTGGCTAACTGGGAAATCTGTCTTGAAATACCTATGCCACAAAGGATTAAGATACTTAATTATAAATAGGCACAGATTTTCCTGAGCACTGCCAAAACAAACCTGTGTTTCTACAGATCTGCACCATACCTGCAACCCAGCGAGACATACCATTGTTGCTGCACAAGGATAAAGATGAGAGGCTTTTTGTGCATGGTAGAGGTGGACGTATGTGTGTGTAAGTCGTGTAGTGGTGGTTGGTATTGCTCAACCCAGTCAGATGTCTGGTGATCGGTCCAGAGGGAAGTGAAAGTGTGAGTGTGAGGGTCGTTCCTTCTTTCTTTCTCAACCATAAAGGAAGTAGTCGTTTTGCGTCTTTCTAGTTGTAGATTCCATAAAAAAAAAGAAGTATCAAAATCCTGTCATTGCTCATCTTCAAAGGTTTTGACCCTGTTCTTGAAAAGATGGCACAGGCAGCAGCTTTGGTCCGACATTCATTTAAGAAATCTTGTGTGCGCACAACAAGATTTGTGACTCATGCAGACACTTTGTGTGGCAAGGCCAATATAAACACACGACTGCCTGACCTACTAGCCACACCCATTCATTTAAACACTCACTTCTACTGTCGTTTGTCCAGAGAGAATGAGTTATGGTCGCAGTATCAGTTCCAGAGCAGAAAATATAAATACATCCATGTCCATCTTTCCCACTCATTCTCTGTGGAGCTGAACATATGTAATTTATCATTTTTCTTCTTATAATTTGACATTAGAATCAGACAACTATAAAAAAAAAATTTTTAAACACAGCTGATGTCCGGCACGGAGGGAAATTTGTCATTACATTTCCCCTGCAAGCAAAAGTAATGGTCCGTGCTATTGCTGACTCAAGAAATTCTGAAAGAAGTCACATGAGACAATCTTCCTTTTATAGGAAAATTTTAATAGTTATTCAATGTTCTACATTTTACAGTAAATATTATACAATTACAAACTTGGCTTAGTTATAGTACTAAGATCACTAACTGATCTTCAAAAAAAAAAAAAAACCCTCAACAACAAAAAACATTAAAAAAAAAAAGAATAAAAATAAAAAAAATTAAAAACAGATTTACACTTCATATCACAAGCCTGACGCGGGTCCTTCACTCTGGACCAAATAGCTAACATACAATTCACTTCTCTCAATGTTGAAAAGACGTTGGGCTTCAGTTTGAAACACAACTGCACGGTAACAGATATACCATAGCATGTGCAAACTGGATACCAAACTAAAACTTCCAAAGATGGGGTTGTTCCGAATACTCAATCCAGGGGATACAAGTATTCTTTTTTTTTTGGAAGACAAGGAATTTCCACTTTTTGCATCACATTTAGTGTCAAATTAGACTAAGAAGAGAGAAATCTCCTGACAAGTTGAAATTAAAAAGCTGCAGCAGAACATCAAAGACATTTAAGAGCCTACTATTCACTTTGATAGTAGTGTTTTAATTTATATTCATGAAAAAAAAAACTGCTAAGACTTAACGACTGCAAGGCAAAAAGAAGAAAGAAGGGAGAGGGGAGATGGAGGGAGAGAAAAGAAGGTGTTGCGAATGTATCCGGTCGCATCTTCACTTTCTGAAGTGAAGAGGCGCAAGATTAAAATACACAGTAAAACAAAAGAACCCAATAATCCTCATTAAAGTCACCACCTTTCAACGTTTGGAAATGTCGCCGAAGACGGAATGATGAACAAAGAGTGAAGGAAAAATAAATGATGACCATGATTAAGACAACTTCGCATTTCCACCCCCCTAACATATCAAGTTTTCAATTGTCTATCTCTTTCACTTAAGTGCAAATTGAGAGAAAAGAGAGGCGAGGAATGGAGTGAAAAGGGGAAGCAGTTTCACCACCCCACATTCATCTGAAAAGTGAACTACTCTGTGGGACCTGTTTCCTGGAACTACTGGTTGGAACCCACAAAGCATTGTGGGTCTGCCTCTGGTGGGTCTCCACTCGAAGAGAGTAGAAATACGTTTTCATGAGCATTGGTCCCAAGCCCATACAAGAAAACCTCTCTCATAGAAATACCTGACTTAAAATGATCAACTCCTCCTAAAGGGAAATTTGAAACACCACAGATAAAACCTTAAACTTGTTCCAGATATCAGGAAAAATTTGTCATTGTCTACAATTTTGTTTGCATCCCAGGAGCGGAGGAGTGATTCTGAAATAACTTTCTTAGACTTAAGGGACTATAATTTACTTGGGGCAATTATAAATGATCAATATACGGTAGTGTTTTTCAGCCCATGGCCTTCTGGGGCAAAAAATTAGTTCAATTCAAGACATTAACGGCGATACCTAGTGTTCAAATGGCCAAAAAATAGATTATCTATACGACACATACCAATTTGATCATCATTAATTCTGCTATGGGGAGGCGAGGGTTGCAAAGGTCAAACTGATAAGACATGAAAGCCAAAAGACGTGAAAATGAAGTTGCGAGAGGGGAGGAGAGGGTAGAAAAAAAGGGACGAGTGAACAATGGAGGAAACAGCATTTAGGATTTGACATTTTGCATCCCCAAATGTAATCAAACTAAATGCTTAGTAGAAGGGATGCAAAATGGCCTCTGAAGGGAGCTGTGGCACCAAGTGAAAACAAAGGATAGACATGGGGGGGGGGGGGGGGGGGTACAGTAAGAAAGATAAAGCGAGACAGGTAATATGCAATAACAATGTGAGAAACAGGGCAGCAATAGGAAAACACAGATTCACAGGAAGCTAGACATAACAAGGACTCAGAATTCACCAGTTAGTTACTTGGGAAATGAAACTAATATTTACTGAACGACATTTTATGAAATATGGCACAGAATGAAGGGCATTGAGGCTGGGGGCTACAAGAAGTAATTATTTCAATATCTATGCACCCACAGAACACAAATGGATAGAAAAGACATTTTCTGGGAGTATCATGGTAATCTCCTTCGGTCCACCTCACGTTAAAATGGCCGCTCAAGAATGCCGATTTGAGCATGAATGCCTGTTCTATCCATTTCAGTTCTGTGATTCATCCTCTACTTCCTCAATTCAAGGTCTATAAAATCACGCAACAATCATTACACTATACGGTTTCCTTAACGTGGAAATTTGACGAGCATTGGGACATGACTTCTTGATGAACCAAGCCGCTGTGCTGGTCGTTTGGGATGGCGGTCCCAGGCAGCCTATCAGTTGTTTATTTCCACAAATCACAACAACTTTATTTATAGACCTTGCCTTAACTTCTCTCCCCTCTGTGACAGATATGTAGAGGACAGAGATGCAGAAGAAGAGGAGGTAAAAAATATTAAAAGCACAAACAGTAGCTGCCACATTGATGCAACCATGCTTAGCTAGAAACACATTACTGTACCACTCGCTGTATAAATATACTGCATTTTTTTAAGAGATCCAATGCTATAGTGAACTACACCTGAATATTATGCATACCCATTATGCTCAATTGACCACTGAGGGAAAAGAAATAAACAAAAAAACGATTTAATTGAGAAATACTGACAGAAGAAGTGGTTGGCTAAATAAATCCCTATGAAAAGTAACATCACTGCTGTCGCAAGAAAATCCCAATTTTGTATTTTTCTGTTTTTTCTGGCTTGAATTAAAATGTACAAGGTCCTGTATATGGTGAGTAAACTTCATGACCCTCAGGCCAATAACATCCATTCGATATCCAGGTTTCTAAAATACGAGGGTCAATCTGAAAATAAGGCTTGAAGATACAAGGTTTTCATCCGACAGCGGCATTATGCAATACTCTGTTGAGAATTAACCTACTAGTGTACAAACATTTGGACTAAGAATACCTCATCAAACACTCAACCTTATTGTTTTATTTTTTAATTAAATTACAATATAAATTGCTTCTTTCTCCCTCTGCACTACAAAGCCTAGGTACCTATTACTTAGTGTTAAATTATAGTCATCAAGTTTTTTTTGTCTTATTTTGTGCAATATTTCCTCACAAAGTTATTCAATAACCAAATTTTTGATATGTTCTACTCTTCTTAGCAATAACTGTGATAATTATTGAATGGAGGCCGCATACAGAGCCTGTAATCCATATTTAGAGATTACAACGATAAGCATTTTTAAAAATCAATTCAAAACGCTGATAAAATAATGACTGTACGGTAACAGTTGGAGGCATTCCCTCTTATTATTTTATTGCAATATCAAACCACTTCATCTACATACCCGCACTGTAAATGCTTTTGTTACACCAATCTGTACTCTACAGATCATGAAGTTGCGATTTGAGTCTTTTTTGTTTTGAAAATCCAGAAAAATGCCACAGGCCTCACCTACATATTCAACCCCCCTCTCCTCCCACCCCACGTCTCAAGCCAAGGACCAATAAACAAAAGACAAGACGCACACAGCACCAGATAATGCTTCATGTCCCCAATCACCTCTTACTTGGGATAAGCGTTTTAGGTGCATCTCAATATTGTGGACATGAATGTTTTTGCATGTAGAGATGAACAATATTTTCCAGCAGAATGTAAAAAAGCAACAATAAACGGGATATGCGTTAATGGGGAATGATGTTTACATGCAGCAACTGAAAACAGAATACTTGTATCCTACTTAATGAGAAATTTGTGTGCATGTAAACACACAATGTGTTTGGATAAAGTCAGAGTGCTGTCATTTCTACGTACTTAGGGTGCACATCGATGCTCTTAGAATTCAGCATAGGTCAAAAAAAAAAAAGATTCTTCTTCATAAAACAGGATTATATTTTTATAAGAAGAATCAAGAGTCCTGTACCCTCCACAAGTGTTGTTGCTATGGATGCCAAGCTCCTGCACCTCCATGATGACAGCACTCTGATTTTGCTCTTAGAGGGCATCATGCCTGCCAAGGTTTTACCACATTCAGAGAAAAACAAACCATCCCAATGAAAATGGACCAGGTGCATACAGATCTGGTTTGACACAATTTGTTTTTCATAACTGTGGTGCAGAAGCATCCAAATGTCATTGCCTTGGTCTTGCCAGTTCAGAAAGAGAAGAGGCAGAGCAAACGCTGTGTGCTCATTGCACTGTGGGATGGCCTTGGAGATCAAATCCTGTCCATCCATCAGGCCAACTTATGCAACTAGTCCATTATTCACTGTACGCTCAGAGTCTGGGTTTGTCAATGTCGAGTGTTTGGTTATTAGTCCTTGCCTGGGAGGAGGAACGAGGAGGAGACAATACAAGTCAGAGTGTTTAGGAAGTGGGGATACAACACATACAGTGCAAACAGCAGCGTGTTTGTGCAGTCTCTTGCAGGTGAGATGTCACAGACTCACATGTTTTGCACCCTCAGTTCTGACCGGCTGTGACAATGTTGTCTCCTCCTTCCTCCTCTTAGCACCGAGCTCCGTCTGCTCTTCACCCTCGTCCTGTCCTGCTCTCCCTTCCTACTGCCAACGCTATCCCTTTAAACTCCTTCTCTGCTGGGTGTGTCTGCCATGCACACCTCTAGAATCCATGTAATGAGAAAATGTGTGTGTGTGTGTGTTGTTCAGCAACATCATAACTGGAAGTAAGTGCCACCAAGTGTGTGTTTCAAACACAGCACAGGAGCCCCTGTGTGTGTGCATGTATGTACGTGTGTGTGTGCATGCGTGTGTGTACGTGTGAGAAAGTGTGCACGACCACCCATACTGTTGACACACAACTATTATAAATATTTTCACGTCTTATAATTTATTGGCCTACGCTAACCACATAAAAGCTGACATGACCAGAACGACCTCAAAATGCTCTCTAGCTAGATTAAGAATATGATAGTGTCACAACATACTAGCCTGCATAGTATGTAGCATGAAGTACTTGATGTGTTCTTAGTGCATACTAGGTACTATGCTAGTGTGGACAAAGTTGGAAACACATCAGGATAGGTAATGGTAGATAAGTGCTCTGGCCATAGCGACGCAGCACACACACAGACAGAGTGACAGGTATGACGGACTGACTACTGCCGGACAGACAGCTACAAGCTGGAAGACAACCGAGGTTAAACAGATGTGAAACATGAACCGAAACCACCAAACGGATAAAAATGGACAGACTGTAACAGGATGAAGAGGAAGAAAAAAAAAAGGGTAGGAAAGGCTAAAGGAAAAAAAAGCCAAGGTCATTTGGTAGAGTGTAGGAGGAGGAAGAATCTTAAAATTAAAAGACCTGAAAAACCAAAAAAAAAAAAAAAAAAATCCTAATTAAGTTAAAACCCTGTGCTGATATCTAGTTGTTAGAAAATTTGGCAGCATAAGTCAATGATGAGTATGATGATGGCTGTGGTTGTGACTGATGAAGATGATAATGATGATGAAGAAGTGCCCAATAGATTCCAGCCAACTGAGCAGCAGGCAGGGCCGCACACACCAGCACAACACAGAAAACAGGAGCAACCGACACCCGTGATTGGTCAAGAGTCCTTCTGGAGTTCCAATGACAGACACAGCAAAGGAAATGAGAAAAAAATAAAATAAAAATAATCATAAAAAATAAGGTAATGACTGGTTGGCAAATGAAAAGAGAAAAAATAAAATAAAATAAAAGCAGCTTTTGTAAAAACATTAGAGAATGTCGCATAATAACAATAACAATAATAGTAAAGTGGCTGTTGCACTTTAGTTTTGTTCTTGCAGACAGGTGCCGAGTTCCCATGGTAACCATTGGGAGCCCATGTAAGATTTGAGCAGTTGCATACGATGGCGGACTCCAGATCTGGAGGGGGAGAAAGAGGAGAAGAGATACGTTGGTGATTGTTGTAAGACTGCCTCATTTCTCTGAAGAAAGCGCAAAAAGGGAATGTGAGGCAGCCAAAGACAGTTTCCTAGTCTTTAAATATTCAAGGCAAACCGACTACACAGAGAGAGGGACACCAAAGACCGGATGAATGGGAAGAGGAGGAAACAGATGGGGGAAAGAGAAACAGAAAATGGGAACATGAGGAACATCTGAAGGAGAAACAGAGCTGTGGGAAGGTAGATACTCACATGATGGGCGGGCTCTACCAGTGGGGCGGGACATAGCTGTACCCAGGTGTCCCTTGGGGCCTGTAGGTTGGCACAGTAACCGGGTGTGCTCCAATGGGAGGGTGCTGGGGCGTTGTCAGCAGGGTCCCTATAGGAAGTCAGCAACACCATTAGCAATGAGACTGAGATCTGAAATCTATTAGTTTAGTTATGGATGCAGCCTTGATGCACCATAAATGTGGTGGTGTGTCAACTAGGGCAAGACAATTACTTAACAAGGACAATAAAGATGTGAGGGCTTACATAATTTGTCGATACGTACATATGACAATATGTTGACACAGATTTTTGCATTATCATTGTTGTATGTGGGGGAGGGGATGTAGAATTTCTCTTATTTACTGCTTACTGTGCCAAATGCTGATTTGTATGTGGGAAGGGCACAACTTTTCCTATGCTGATATGTGATAAGTGATAGCTGATAGGTAATTCACAGGGGAGCACACAGCAATTCTCTTTTAGCTTTATTATAGCGTTTTGGTATGTGGTCTATTGTTTCTCTCTGTGTTGCTGCTGTGACAGCTGAATTTCCTCCTGCAATAAATAAAGTACCCATCTACCTACCTACCAACCAACCTATAGCTTTTACCCTGAAAGAAATTGCAACTGAACGCCAAGAATTGATTTTCACTTGTTTTTGTATGGTATTCTGCACTCACATCGCAAAGCACATCTTTAGAGGAAGAACACTAAAGCAGAATGTCTTAAAAATCAAAGGAATATTTGTTCTTATGACACCTCTCATCAAAGGAAACATGTAAGCCGCTCTCAAAACAAAATGTATCTTTGATTGTCAAGAAAACGTTAAATGAGTGAGATCAAGGAAAAAGTTCATAAAAGTGAGGGAATGATCCATAGCATCAGTATATGGCAAAGATGCTCAACATTTGAAAGATCAGCTGACAGAATCACAAATTACTTGGCAACAGCCATGAAGTCCCTGTCTTTAGCCAATATGTCTACTAGGGCTGGGTTTAAAAAAATCGATTTTCCGATTCAAATCGATCTTCATTTGAATGATCCGATATCGATTCATAAAATCCCGAGATCGATCTTTTAATATATGCCCAATATATGCCTGTAGAGTCTGTAGAGTCGCACAACCTGCTAGCGCCGGCTGCCGGCTATTTAGCCATCTACTCACATCTGTCTGGCCGGCTGCTTTTATAACTGAATGTCACTAAATGTTCACACTACCAGAATTTGGTAGTGACAACAGAATTTTTGAATGAGAGTGACTGCGCATGTCTGTTAGCCTACATACTGGAGCAGACTGAAGTAAAATAACTAGACTCAGACTGTCTGTACGGGTAACAGGAGTCACTCCACTCCTCCGATCTCACGATGGCTGGAAATAATGTCTGTAACCATAGTAAAGTTTACTTCAGACCAATATGGCGGCTACCATCGCCTGTATTTTCAGTTTATTTGACACCAGTAACACCAGTAACCAGAGGCGTCAGTTTATCCATAAGATCTTAATAAACCGCCACTGACAGCGGCATCATATTCTCTTTTTCCATCACAGGAACTTCATACTTTTAACAGCAACATTTGGGCTGAAGGCCGCAGAACTGAAACAACCGCAATGTTGAGGAAACAGACTGGATCGAAAAATTGAGAATGTCTCACAACACTTACCTCCGTCTCTTTCAAATTAAGGATGATAATGTTACATAACATAACGAGTGTTGAGCCTTAACGTCACGTAACAACGAGCTGTCCAGTCCCGTTCTGGTTCACACTATTCGGACTAACCGAATCCGCTCTCAAATTCAGTATCAGTACCTGAATTTTTCAGGTAGTGAGTTTGGTTATAGAATGCGGTTGTCAGTCTCCTTAATAACTGAACTGTGTGTGAAATTGCAAGGGGAGTTGTGCGTTTTTTTAGATGTTTCAAAATAATAGCGATCTCTGCCGAGCCTCTGCGCAACGCGCAGCGAACAGTTGCCATGGTAACGACGGACTCAACTGAAGTGTTACAGCTGAAACTACTGTATAACGCTAAATACAAGGCCTTAGCTGAGGAGATCATTGTAGGGGCTTCATTACCATGACCATGTAAAATCATTATTTAAACTGATTTATGTTTCCATCATTATTGGATCTCAGTTCTGTGACTGCAGTAGTACTCAGGAGAGAGATCTAGTCTTGCTCTGAGAAGACTACAATATGCACTTTGGTATTATATTTATTACTATTTGTAATAATATTTTAGTTTTAGACTACTTATTTCTTCTGCACTGACTGAAGAAAGTACATTAAACATTCACAATTAAACATTGTCAAACATTATCAGTTTATTTTTCAATTGAGCATTGATCCTGTAATAAAAATGTTTATTTATGTTATTTTAAGTCATGCTTTCATAAACATATTTAAGGTTTGTTTATTAATTCGGTAAAAATGCATCACCGGAAAAATGTATCTTGCCATCGCAAACATCCCTTAGCCGGCTACTTTTCCCATCTGACTGGCTACTCAAAAATTTGGGGAACCCCCTGCTTGCACTATATTGTGTTGACTGCTGTAGTGTGTTGGTCATGTTAAATAAAAAGTACATTAATGTAACTGCTTTGGGGTCAATTCTTAATGTAAACATTAATATTTTTAATAATGCACCAGGTTAGAGGGTTCCTTGTACAATTTACAGCATTAGTTCTCTAAGAATCTCTTTCATATCCAAGCAAAATTGATATTGTAACTGAAATATCCCTAACCGAATCGATATTGAATCGAATCGAAAATCGAAACCTTATGAATCGGAATCGAATCGATTCGGGAAATCAGTGGCGATACCCAGCCCTAATGTCTACTACTAAAAACTGAAGACCCAGTTCTCTTTAATGAGTGGTTTTGGTCATACCTGCACTCATAGCCATGGTTGTCCCAGCTACCATCCCCATGGCAGCCATGCCGTTGTTGCGGGGAGCAGGTACAGGGACGGGGGTAGGGTAGAGGGCCGTGGAGGGGATGCTGTTGGGCTGCACCACAGTGGTGTGGTGAATCACATGGGGCTGGGCCGCATACACTGGCTGGGTGTAGTATGCTCCCTGTTAGGAGAAACATAGGACAGGTTGCTGTGTGTGTGATGGATCACATGGAGCTTGTTGTAATATTACGTTTGTTTATTTGGAGAGAGTCTAAGAAGGAAAACTTGATTTGATTCTCTGGTATTAACCATATAAACACTGCAAACAAAGAAAACAAAACAAGCCACCACAAATATTGAAAGAATTCTTCTTCATTTTTGTTTAAACAGTGAACACTTCACAACAGTTTTTGCATGCAATTTAAGAATGACTGCATCCTATTTTTTGATACTCCATTGATCCATGAAGGGGAGATTCTCTTTTTAATTGCCCCCTCCATAGGCAGATCAAAGTGCAAGATGAGCATCACATCAGCGCTCTTGCAGCTGGTAGGGATTCAGTGTCTTGCTCAAGGGAACTTCAGCAGGGCGGATGCTTGCCGACACACAGGATAGAAACTGGGTGTTCCAGTTGAAGAAAAGTCTCCCCATAGAGATAAAACAGATTTATCTCTATGGGTCTCACTACTCACTACACCCTGCTGCCCTAAAGGGTAGACTGTTCCCAGCAGCTCTGCAATATCAGGACAATGGATTGAATGACTGAACTCGGTCATTTCATAAAAAATAATTTAATATGGTGTCTTCATATAGAGGACGTATCAGATATTAAACTGATTAGAACAGACTGTACATTTGATCTTAACCAAAAAGCCAAGAAGCAATGTGAGTATGAAACATTTCATGACACACACATCATGGGTCAAAAAGCTGACAAAAACCTGAAGACACACTATAACAAAGGGGATCTGGGGCGTATGATTGTACAGACAAAAAACTCTTTTACAAGGGTATTACTAGTATAATTTTTTAAAATAAAATAGATGAAAAACTAACTTTATATCAAGTTAACATCACTTCGAAATCAATTTAGGTGTAACTTTGCTCCAAAGGATGAAACAAAGGGAATAACTGACTAGCCATCTTTTTTTCAACTCATTAATTGGTTGACAGTAAACAAGGGTTTATTTCCCCATTCTGAAAGACCCCCTTCCCCCTCATTGAATTTACACGATTCATGAGAGTTACCCATTTCTAGATCAAATCTGCAAATATCAAACAGTGACAAGTTTGCTTCCCTGAACAGAGAGTCAACCCAAGCATTTGAGTCCTCAGCTTAATGCTCTTATGCCAAAAAAAGTCTTAATATCCCGTGAAGAAACAACAAGAATTCTCTTTTAAAGTAGGCTTACCTGTGCGTATAGGTTCTGCTGAGGGTAGGCACTGCGGATGGGATACATAGCTGTGGGGTACGGGGTGGGGGTGGGGGTGTAGGGAGGGGGTGCTCCATTTGTCTGAGTCGGGGGCACTTTGTATGGGGTGCCTGCTGCAGTATATCCTAAAGGAAGCAGACAGAGATAAAAGGAGAGAGAAAGGAAGGGACAGTGAGGAATAAAATGCATTAGACTATACCATCACATATTTCTAATGATAAAACACTTTTTGTGTGTTTTTAAGAAGGGTTTTTACAGTAAACATTGAACTGGGACCATCAGTTCGTCAGCTACAAGTTAACCAAGTTAGGATGTTCTCATCAATAGATCTTGTTGAAACTATACCAGCCCTTAACATTTTATTCCAATTAATTTCCTACAAAATCCACCAGATGGCAGAATGGAGCAGTGTTTTGATGGGACTGAAGCTTCAAAACAACATGGCCAATGGTTTGTGTGTCTCTCTTGAAAGCCTCATCTAGCCACCTCTACTATCCAACATCAGCATCTTTCAGCTGTGCTGTACTGAAAGGATAAGCAGCTGTGTGAGCTGTGTTTTCTGACTGAACATATACAGAAAAGCAGCCTATCAGCCTAAGTGCTACTGAAACATATGGATGACAGGGTTACAATGTACCTGCCTTTTAAACTGCTACTACACCACTGGCTGAAAAGCATGAGGTCTAGGACAGTGTAGGCATCTGCTTCAGACTACTGAGTTCAGGTCTGTTGTTAGCTCAGCTCTGCTCTCACAAAGTGTAGTACCTCTGAACCACCACTTGGAGGAGCCTGAAGGTCAAACATGCTACTAGCTAGTGCTGCTGGGGAGCTTATGAAAGCGTTTCTCTCACACAAGGACAAGGGAACAAAGAGATGCTGGAGCTGCTATGTGTCTGAGAGTGTGAGTGTGAGTGTGTGTGTGTGTGTGTGTGCATACTCTCACATGCATTCCTAGCTCTAACATGCATGCAGGGCATTGTAGGACAATGGTGTGTGACAATTACACAAAGGCCCACTGAAAGAAAATGGTTTCTCTATTCAGCGGTCTTGAGAAGTAATGACATTGACCAAGACAGTGTTCTAGTCAGAACATATCTGGCTTGTTTGGAGATTGATTCTCATCTAGGATACAAAATCCACTTTAATTCAGCATACATTAAGCACTGTAGAATGTATAGGAGGAAATCAGCAGTCAAACAGACATGCTCTATTGCTAAAACATGACTATTGCTGAGATAAACAGCCCCAATAATCTGCTTCTTGTCTTCTTTTGGGGAAAAATGGATCTAAAAAGAAGCTCACTGGGACTACAAAACATACCACCTATCATCAATTCATTTGTGTTTACATTCCTTTGAATTGTAAACACCCTGCTCTATGGAGAAATCTACTCAACCAGCAATTGCTAAATTATGTGTCAGGATCCAAACTGGGCCATGGGACTGTTTCTGGATTGTCCCCAAATGAGTGTCCATGACAAAAGACAAAGTATTTTTTAATGAGCCTGAGCAAGACTATATTTACTCAATCTGGGTTCCTGGGCTGAAATAGTTTAAGACCCCCCCACACTAAACCAACAACTATACATAAACACCCTATCTGAGGAGCACATGAGACAACTGGTATCTCCATCTGCTACAGGGACTAGATGCTGAACCCCAACAGAGTATGTATCTGTGGCTATATGGCTAGCAGCAGCTGTTACCTGGCTAGGTTCCCATTCCTTCACCATTAATGCCCCTGAGGCCAAGATCACACTTAATCCATATTGCATTCATGTTGCTGCAAATTATGTGTAGAGCTCTAAACTGGGCTCCAATAGCTCAAAACTTTAGACTAGATTAGTGATTGTTGCATTACATCAACTTCCTTAGCAACTTTGATTCACAGATGAAATGTTATCACAAATAATTCAGACAGCTACTAAAAAAACAATATCTGTTTTAGTTAAGCATGCATAATCAACACATAAATCCAATGCATCAACACGCAGCTGTGGAGATATGGAGTGGATATGGCTATGTAACTTAGTGTTTAGGTTAATTCTGGGATAACCCTTGCTGTGTTGAATAAGTTACACAATGAGTAACTTTCATCTCACCCAATGGCCCAACACATTATACAAGTATTTTCTTGTGTGGACTGGGAGTCAATGGTGGCTCATCAGCAAGATTAACATAGTTCTAAAAATTATTCTAGAGAAATTGGCAACAAATTTATTGGTATCTGTGTTCCAAAAACCCGGAACAAAGGGAGGGAAGAATAAAACAATGCTTGTAGGTTAGTACTTACTTTGTTCAATTAGGCTACGCAATAGCCGTCAACATCAGTTGCGTGCACCAGTGTATGCGTCTGATACATTTCACACCCTTTACATAAAACTGTACAATGGCTCCCTTTCTACGCTCTCTGCCAGTCTAGCGGTGTGTTTGTCTTTAATTTGAGGTGGATTGAGAGAGAATGGTATCTCACTTGGTAGGAGAAATTCTGAAAAGCATCCCGCTAATTAATTGCAAAAAATTTTAGGTAAAACCGACAGCAATTTGCCTCCCCAGACATTCCCTTGTTAAATATGAACAAATTCATCAACCGTCTGTATGTGTCTGTGCGTGTGTGTTGGGGTTTACCTGGTGGATACCCAGGACTGCCTGTTTGATAGAGGTTGGGTGTATAGGTGGGAGCCGTGGTAGGATACCCTCCTGGATAGCCTAGAGGACATCACAGAGGAGAGACGAAATATTAGGAACTATCGCTTAACATACACACACAAAACCAAAACACAACAATAATCACACAAACAAAAAAGAGAGGCATCCAGGGAGAACACATACACACAACACAGAGACCCACACAGACGCACTCAAACACAGGTAGGGCACTATTTGGTTTTGAGCAGGATGTGCACAGATGGTGCTCATTAAAAAATGTCTGCACCAATAACACAGTCGGCTGAATGCATCTTACACACATGTGTGCGCGCACACACGTACACACACCAATCTGGCAGATGACACACCTGCCAATATGGTGTAGGAGGAGAATATTCAGAAACATTAGCAACGCGCGCAGTCAAGTGCAAGTGGGTGCACGCACACACACTTGTGCATCAATCAATCACACATCAAGCTAACAAAGCAGATTTGATCTGAGACAAAGCTTTCCTGATAAAGGTGTGAGTTTGAGATAGAGAGATAGAGAGACAGAGAGAAAGAGGCAGAGAGAGACACGAGATGAGAAGGAGAAAAGCAAGAGAGCAAGAGAAAGAGAGTGTGAGTGAGTGAAGTCCTGCTCACTATTTTCTATTATTGGCAGTCAATCTCACAGATTGTTTCTATTCTGTAGCCTTGGGGCCTTGCTATATCCAACTTTGGCTGCTGTCTGCTGCTGTAGGTTGAGCCACTAATCAGATGTAACAAATCTTGTAAATATATGCATCTACATTTTAGTAGAATTTAGGGATTGGAATGATTAACACATTTCATGCTCAACACATGCCTCAGTTAAGGGATCACAGTTTAGTACATTTTCCTTACATTTTTGAATGGATACGGTTGTAAACTATAACATGGAATTAAGTTCAGTTCAGTAAAACCTTACAAAAACTCAATTTTTACTTTAGCAGCCTGCAAGTAAAATGAAATATTTTTATATGGAGAAGGAAAATCCATGTCAGGATTTTACAGATTTCTTTTTTATGTCTGCAGCCCACCACAAGTCATGTAACCCTTACTTGAACACTTTTCAGCTGCTCCAAGCAGTTGAGAACACCTAAATACACTTCTAACATTGTAAACAGCATAAATCTTTATACACAACTAACCCATTTAACTATATTCACAGAGGTGATGGCATTTCTGAATTAGCAAGGTACTTAAGAATCCTGGGCCATATTTTCCTGGTTTTTGCCATCAAGACGATTGATTGTGTTGAGAATTTCATCACTTACTTCACTGTAGAGCTTCATTTCGCTACACAGATACACAATACACAGATACAGCGCCAACATAATCTCCAACAGTTGAACCCAAAATGTGATTAAAACACGTCCTTTCAACACACTATAATACTCTGATGCTATGGTGATAGGAAGTATGTCAACACAAGAGGTAAACATAGCAGGGAACCCACCAAAGTTGGCAGTCCAAGGTATTAAATATCCAAATTATCCGTTATATTCACACTAATACAATCAACCATACGTAAGAAGGATGTGTTTTAATTGCATTTTGAGTTCAACTGTTTGAGATTATGTTGGCCCTGTAAGTGTGTTTTGGACAGCAGCACTCTCTGTGAACTGAAGCTATGTCAAGCTCTACAGCATGGGTCTCAAACTCGCGGCCCGCGGGCCAATTGCGGCCCGCGAGACGATATTTTGTGGCCCCCACCTTAATATGAAAGTTTAATGTTAGTGCGGCCCGCAAGTTTTATATGGATGGCACTTTACAGTATTGTGTGCGGAGCTGAACGAACCTACCAATCACGGTGGGATATATGGCTTGCGGGGGTGGGACATCGACCGGGCTTGATGCAAGCAGAGAAACATTTCTCAATGAGTGAAAGTTACAGCAGCGTTGCCATGGAGAGTTTTCTTCCGTGCCTGGCTGGCTGCCTCGTTTCTATTGGGCACACGCGGACATTCGTCCCAGCGCGCTGCGTTCACAACACTTCCAAAAAAAAGTTTTTTAAGTTGCTGCCCAGCGGGACATTATACGTATATATGTCTCTCTCTGACAAAATAAATCAAAGTGATGCGTACGCGGCGGGATAAAAGAAAAGTAAGGAACTCAATGTAGCCTAATGTAGTCTGCAGTCACCTGTCGACACCTGTCCGTCGGCGATAACAGTCCCCGGTAACCCGGACCAATTATAGGGTCGCACCGTTATTTGTGGGTCATTATTTTTTATTTGCATCGCGCTATTTGCATTGCCTCACACGATGAACACTACATATATTTCTATATGATGTCATTTGTTTTTTTTGTTTCTATGACTACGTTTACAACAACAACAACAACAGCACGGTGTCATTTCCGCTTCTTTTTCCTGTAACAACAGCACGGCGGATAACACTCCGGGAGCAGTCGCCTTTTTGCGCTCGCTATCCCGGTACTTTCTACCATCTACAAATGCCATGGTGTTCATGTCATCATGAAAGACATGAACATCGAGCGCTAAAACAAAGGAGACTGCTACCGGGCTATTATCCGCCGACCACCGTGCTGCTGTCACAGGAAAAAGAAGCGGAAATGATGTTAAAAAAGCGGAAAGGCCATGTTCAGAAGAACAGTTCATGTTCTTCAATGTTCCATTCATGTTCAGGACAATTCATATTCAGAAGAACCCATTGAGGTTAAAGAACTGTTAATAAAGACGTTTAAATCTTATTTTGTGTTAAAAAATAAAAATAAAGACATTTGAGAAGATTGGATTTTTTTTAACAAAGCTTTTCTTGTGGAATACCTGATGCGACCCAGCCTCACCCAGACTCTGCCTCCAGCGGCCCCCAGGTAAATTGAGTTTGAGACCCCTGCTCTACAGTGAAGTAAGCGATGACATGTTGAACACAATCAATTGTCATGATGGCAAAAACTAAGAAAAAAAGTCCAGGTTGAAAATAACTGGAATTATCGTGTCCTGGGCCACTGCCCATTTTCTCTCTACATCCCACAACTTGTCCTACCATTGCTATGCTGATGACACTCAACTCTGCCTTTATTTTCCTTTACTTGACACACGGGTTAAGGCTTGCTTCTCCAGACCTGCCAACCTTGAAGGACATTTTTGTCAACCACCTAGAGTGCACGTGTCGTGTAAATTGAATTTTTTTCATCTTGTGTGAGCTGCAATAATGCTTAAAGCCTGGGTCACACTGCAAGACTTCTTGCCCGACTAGGGCAGTTCAGACTAAATGCTTGCCGTCTGGTCGGGACACTAGGAGGGTCACACTACCAGATTCTGTCATTCAGAAACATTTACCCATTCATCCAGAACAATTTACTGTAATATAATTACAAAATATCTAGCGTTTCTTGCTTCATAATGCAGCGGCTACATTACAAATGCATTTTTAAAGTGGATACAGACAACTTTTCAACTTTCCCCCCGTTGTCCCCCCCTAGCGTTTCCAAGTGGTATTGTTGTTTGCGCCGCTGTCGCAAAGACAACCGGATCGCTTTCCCTTAGAGCCGAGCTCCGTGCAATAGAACAAACCATCTGTCTGCTTATCAACTCCTTGATCATAACACAATATAGTAGGGCTGCACGATATATCGTTTCAGCATCGTCATCGCGATGTGCGCATGCGCAATAGTCACATCGCAGGACGTGCGATGTCAAGTAAGGCAAATTAACTCAAACACGTCATGCTACAACTTTTTTGCTGCTTGATACAAAAGGAAAACTCGCACGGTTCTCATTTTCCATGACTAATCTACAAGAGAAGTCTGTCTGATATAACATAATTTACTCCGATTTAAGGGTTTGTTATAAGAGTAGCGTATGTTACCTTTCCAGCTTTCGCGGCTCCGAACCGTAGTTGGGAAGCCTCTGGTGTTGTGCTAGCCTATTTTAGCTTAGCCTGGCTCGTAGCTGGTAACAAGCTTTTTACTAAGAGTCCGGACCAACTCTGCAGTGGAGAACTGGCACTTTATTTCTGTACAGCAGCGAACATAATGCACGGCCTCTCGGTGACGTTCTAAGCTCTTTTCTGCTAACTATGGTAACTTTACTCACTTAGCATCCTGCAACTCACTCTGGCTGCCGCTAAAAACACACTCACTTCCTACGACGTCACCAGTGCAGGTTACCCACAAGACCACCTTCTTAAAGGGGCAAGGCTTGATAGAGTTATTCAAGTCATTTGGTGAAAATTCCTGTATTTTTTCAAATCGCTATATATATATATATATATATATATATATATATATATATATATATATATATATCGCAGGAAAAAAAATATTGCAATGTCAGTTTTTTCCAGTATCGTGCAGCCCTACAATATAGTAACTTTCACCACTGCTCATTTTAGAAAGGCCACTGCAAGAAAACGTGTTCTTTGTTTAGATTATCAAACGGACAATGGATCATTTGTTTGTTGATCCAGGCACTGATTTACGTTCATAAAAACATCTGATCCTTCACATTGCTAGTGTTCATGTGTTTTCCAGCTCCATATTCCAGAAATATGTATGAAATATTTTCTATAAAAGCAAATCTAAGTAAATTGTCGAGTCACTTTTTAAGGGTTTATACATTTTGAATATATAGCCTATGTTTATGAGTTTCAGTGTTATGGTACATGAATAAAATTTGAAAAACCTTTCATCCTATCACAATTATTTTTTATTAGTTGAATATGGACACAAATACAAACTTTTGGGATTATGGTTTATTTATTTTGTTATTAATATTCAAATTATCTACCATTTCAGAAGTGTGAATATTTGCATATCATTTTTGTACAGTATGACAATCAACTTCCACAGACTGTTTTTATAATTTCATTGCGCCCGAGTTGAGTGTTTTTCAAATCAATGTGTGCACATATTACGCTCTACTTACTGTCAATCACCTGACACCCACAGGAATAAATGGAAGTCTAGCCAAAGAAATTATCCCTATGTTATGTTGCCCTACAAACTTTATTGTTACATCCACGTCTTCTTACTTGGGGAATGTCTGTTAGCCGGGACAGCAGTTAATTTCAAGCTAGGTTTGACACAATTTAAGTTTGTATGTCAAAAATGACAAAAAATTGTTGAAATGTTGAAAAATCTAATTACATATGGCATGCACTGCAAAATGATTGCAGGAAATGTAAACCGCTCCTGTAGCTACCTTTGCACTGCAGTTCAAACTCGGTGCTATCTTCTGGGGGAAAACCCTGCAGTGTAGCGACGGAGAAAAGGGGGACTGAGTGTGAGGAGGGAGGGAGAGGGAGGGTGGGATCACATCGACGCCAAGACGCCTGATTAGCTGGTAAAATGATATTATGCATTTGCCAATTATCCCAGCTTCATTTCTCTGTATCAGGTTGAAAAGATGACAACCAGTCTCTTTTGGTGCATTATAATAGAGTAACAACTCATACCAGTGTGGTCGGATGTCAAAATGCGGAGCTGCAACGCAAAATGGGTACAATCTGGCAGGTCTGCATCTCCAGCTACGTGGTTGACATCTCCAATTGTGTGCCCACCACCTCAAGCTTAACCTTGACAAAACTAAGCTGCTCTTAACCCTAAACCCTCTGCAAGACCTTTCTATCACCATTGACCAAAACCAGAGTGACATTTTTACCTCGAGTACCATAAATCGCAGTGCGATACTAACCAGCTGTTGTTGCCCACAATGCTGCAGGTTTACACTCTACAATATCTGCCGTATCAAACCACTCCTCACCAGGGACTTTGCCCCTATTCATGCAGAATGCTGCAGCCTGCCTTGTCTTCAACCTTTACAAAAAACCCCATGTCACCCCCTCCTGCACGTCCTCCGCTGAATGCCTCTGGCTGCTTGTATCAAATTCAAAGCCCTGTGCTGATGTAAACCCTCATACCTCCAGGCCACGGTCTAGCCTTACATTGATGTTCGTGCCTCATGCTGTACTACTACCGGGGGCTTAGCTTTCTCATGCCTGTAGCGACTCAGTCACGCGCCACAAAGGCTCGACTCTGCTCCATCCTGCTTCCTCAATGATGGAAGTTGGGACAGATGTCCCTCATCTGCCTCATCTCTTTGTGAAATCCCTGAAATACCTTCCTCTCCCCCTACATAACGTCCCTTTCTCCTTTACTTTCCTCTTCTACTTGTACTGAAAATGCTCATCTTGTAAAAAAAACAAACAAAAAACCCCATTCCTACTTGTCTCCCTGGTTTTCATTTCTTTACTTGACACTAATCTATTGAACATGACCATTCTGAAAACTTAGGAATATTTATTAGTGTAGTGTGTATTAGTATATTAGTGTAGTGTCATAGCGCTATGACTTGCACATTTTACTATTGGTTGTGTTTACTTGTGTTTTTTGTGATCTATGAAGTTAAACTTAATTTGATTATTGCACCAACTGAAAGTTGCTCCAGGTAAGAGCGTCAACAAAATGCCTAAAATGTAAATGGTTTGCCCAAATTAATCCAACGAATGCGTGTCAAAAATGTATAGCAAGTTAGTCTGTTTCACAGTGTGTAAGTTGCTCAACCAACATCTGTCCTCATTAAAAAGTGTTTATCCCAGTAGCAAATGGTGAATGTATGTGCGCATTTGTCTTACCTGTGAAGGCCATGTTCTTAGGGTTTCCATACGGGGTGCCAGGCTGAACGGGGCTGTAGACTGGATTCATACCCGAAGATAACCTGTTCTTACTGAGAGAGAGAGAGAGAGATGATGGGAAGAGAAATACAGTGAGAGACAGAGGGAAGGGGGATGAAAGATGAGAGAGAAACATGGAAGGGAGAGAGAGATGTGAGCTCAACCCACGTAAATTGGAAATTGTTAGGATTATCAGGCATACACACACACACACACACTCATCATACACATTAATCCCACATTCAGATTCTTAAGGCGACATTCAGACGAAGGATTTTGCTAGGATGCAACAAAATCAAGGCGCAAGAATCCTCACCTTCAACTTGGTTCTACTTAAGCATATATTTAAAAACAGGGAGTGTTGCAGTGAAAGGCACAAGTACTGACAGAAAAGCACAAGGACGCATGGATCCATTGAAAATAATGGCCTGGTTTCCTGTGTGGCACCAAGCACGGCTGGCCAAGGCTTAGACGTCTAATTTCCACTACAGGGTCAAAAAGGGCCAGCCACTACAGAACTGAACAGTGGCTATTAAAAAAACGGTGCTGGGAATGGTTGGTGTGAAGGTACCCTAATAGGCACCTGAACAGAGCCATTTATACTACATCTCCCATAAGGCATCTTTCTCCACTGGTTTCACCATGTGGATGAAAAGACCTTCAATGTACTCCTCTATAATTTGAACTTACCTGGTTTGTGAGTGGTATGTCTGTGCGCAAGTGTGTGTGTGTGTGTGTGGGTGTGAGTGCGTGTGTGCCCCGTACCTCTTGTGCGTGTCTGGTTGATACATGAAACTGAATTTGTCTGTGGGATGCCCGCTCGCCATTCTTGCTGTATGCAAATGAGGAAGGAGTGGAAGTGGATATGCAAATCTGAAATTAAAACAGCGAGAGGTCATGATTACAACGAACACAGGAAAAAAAACAAAAAAAAACAAAGCAAAGCACCACTGCAACAGCAAATGGTTAGGCAGCAGGGGAGACAGTGACAGAGACAGTGTGTTTGAGTGTGTGTAGTAAAACTGTGTTGTAACCATCAATTCGTGCATTTAGTAATAATGCTAAATAGTGTACTAAATAGCCAATTATGAGAAATGGTGCTTGCTGCTAATTCTTGTGCACAAAATAGCTTTTATACTTTCAATTGTGTATGTGTGCATGCGAGACAAGTTGTGTCAAGTAAAATAGGCCAGAGCAAGTGTTTGCTATTCATTCCTGTGTACATATAGCCTATATGGTGTGTGTGCATGTCTGTAAGAGAAAGAGAGAGCCAGCATGAGTGTATGAGAGATTGTGTATGCGATGTGCTGCAAGAACATCAAATACAAGCAGCAAAGCAAACAGTAAGACAGCAAATGAGAAAGCCAGTGAGCGGGTGAGCGACAGATCGAGTGACAGAGAGAGCGAAAGAGAGAAGAAATAGAATAGAGAACAAAATACAGTAGCAATAGGTCAAGTCCTGCACCAAGCCATGTGTAAGCATGATCCAATACACAGATGAGCCAGAACCACAAAAGCGCTGCAAAAACACAGAGCAGAACAGCTGAGGAATGAATTTATAAAACAAAGAAAAGGTGTGTTTGTGAGTGTGTTGTGATGCACTTGTTGTGATGTTGTGATGTACTCTGATCATGACTAAAATTTGACTTCAAAAGCATTTCAAATGTTGACTTTTACTCCAAGCTGAGTTCATGAAAGAGATGGGACTTGGTATGTGATGGCAGTTGTCAAGCCAGTTGTTCTGTCTACATCTTGGTTTTACATGTGGCTCTGTCATGTGCCATAGGCCTGCATACAATATGATGTGGCAAGCTCTACGTACTCTGCACATCACCCACCCATTCACCTTATGGTAAATCAAAAGTAATTTGTCCAATTCTGTTTCCTGTAGAAATATAAAAAAAATCGAATTTGTTGAGTTGAATAGGAATATCAGATGAATTTCCAAATGAATTCTGAACCGATCCATCCTGGGCTTGTGCTTCTTAGCCAGTTGACAATGACACTATAAACACAGCTAGGATTTGTCATCATCCAGGGCATGTAGTCTAATGCGGTCAAGCTGAAATGCCCCGTTCAGGAACACTGACATCAAAATGCCTTCCCTGGTGCTTAAAAACAAATGCACCACATATTTGTGCTAGCATTCAGTTCTGAGTATCCAAAATAGACAAAAGTGACCAAAATCTTGATTTTGTGGCAACTTTTCTGAAAAATTTATGGAATTTGCAGACACCTCAAAAGAGTTAAAAATTCATAAGCATACTACATATCACGGAAACCTCTTTACATACTTTAATGCTCATCCTTCTTTACATTTTCTCAATCAAGGGCACAAAATTACAAAGGAAAAAGTTGCACATGGATTCCAGTCATCAGCAGCACAGTAAGCAACAAATAAGATTTTAATGTTTTATGACCATAAAACTGTATAGTTTAAATTAAAAAAATGTCCATTTATGTTCGAGGTAGACTTCGTGTTTTTGACAGTGTGTAAACCAAAGGCTCATGATGAATGGAAACGATGGCCCAATAGTGCAGGTTAAATGAAATCTAAAATGCTTCTTCCACCTGTGGGGGTGAATAAAACTCTAGGCTTATGGTATGGTATGTGTACTAATTGAATTTCTTTTGTTTTGTTTGAGAAGAGGTCAAATGAGGAAACTGCATTAACTTTGCAGTCTTTTTTAGCAGTGGGGGCAATAGTCAGTGCAGGGCCACCACTACCGAATCGTTTGATGTACAACTTTGTACATATGCCTCTTACAAATATGTCCCACACAAATAAGTAAACTCCTGTGCGTGTGTGTGTGTGTCCCAGGGGAATTGGTTAACCTATTGCTCAATACACTTCTCACAGCACAAATCTTCATTAAGCTATCCCCTAACCTTTCTTTCCTTCCTCTAGCGCCTCTCTCCCTTTCTCCCATCTTCCATTCCTCCCTCCCTTTTGTTTTCTTGCTCTGTCTCTCCCCCTCTCTCTCATTAGCTTTCTCCGCCTCTCCCTTCACTCTTCCTCCCATCAGTCAGAGAGAGGGAACAATGCCCATCATTAACACATGGACAGGTGGCTAACCTAACCCTGAGGTCCTATCCTGCAAACACAACCCATAGCCAACCACAGCTGTGCCTGAATAGAGAAGAGGAAGATGTGTGTGTGTTAATCTGTTTTACTCTGAGAGAGAGAGAGTGTGTGTGTGTAGGCAAATGTGATGACGTGTGAATGGGTTAGTACAAGAAGGGAACCGTAAGTGCTTGTGTCTAATGATGGTGTGTGGAACAGAGGTCAGTAGGCGTGTGTGTGACCAGTAGGAGTGTCTAACCACAACTCCCTTTGTTTTCAGGGGGAGGTGATGATGAGGTGCTTTGGGCGCTCTTTTTCTAAAAAGACCCTTTCTAACCATAAGCACTTCTATTCATCAGACCACTAGCCCTGATTGTAAAGACCATTCTCCAGAGGACACTCACTATAAACCAGTGTGTGTGTGTGTGTGTGTGAGAGCGAAAGTGAGAGAGAGCATGCACTTGTGTGTGTAGGGGAAGGACAGAGTAAAAAGGGACACAGACGAGTCCACACATCTCATCCATGTTTCGGAAGCGATTACTGTGCTTGAGGCATAGTTGGGGAAAAACAAGACACACCAAATTGTTGGTTGCCTGAAAATGTCAAACACAGCCTTGCATTCTCATAGATAAGGGCCAGCAAACAGAAATTGCTGCTGGGCTTGACCAAAGTTGCTACAACTTGGAGGATAGGTTTTGCATTGCACACTCATTCAGTTGAAATTTAAGCTTAAGAAATTTTTCTTTTGCTACCCATTTTCCTCAACAAAATGTCCAGGCACCCTTAGTCGCTAGTATTCATGCTCCCAAATGAGTATTTTATCTAATAAAGCTGATGATATGAATGATAGCTCCATCAATGGTATTGTGTTGATAAGGTCAAATGAATACCCCAGGCCTCAGTGGACAGACAGGTCAAAGGTTGATATTATTCAAATTAAGTAATTTAAAATGAAGCCTAACGCAAGACATGCAGGGTTTCCCATAGTAGCCTATCGCCAAGGCGGACCGCTTAACAAAGCCATCCAGGAAGATCCCACGCTGCTACAACAGCTGGGTAACAAATCAAGGACCGAAAAGGTAACGTCGGATCTGAATGAGGCATTTTGAGCAGAGTTCTTTCACTTTTTGGGAGGTAGACCTATGCGTAGGAGTGTAAACACAGAAGTGAGAAAGATTCACATGAATGCAACAGGTCTGGGTGCGCGCAAGCGTGATCGTTTTCTAAAAACGACAGCTCTAGTGAAGATTTGTGCAAAAATAATGGTGTAAATCTCTGGTCTTTTCCACTCACAGTGTGATCGTTTGGCTTCAGAGGACTTGGATTATGCTGTAAGAGCTGCATGGAGTAGGTTAATTTTATGGTCCTTTCTTGCCCTTTTTGGAACTTTAAAGTCCTGGTCCCCACTGACTTCAGAGTTGCAGGCTGCTACAGAGTTGTGCTGGCAACCTCCACGCGTGTTATGTGGACAAAGAAACATCACCTGTATTTCAAATGAGGGTGAGTAGAAAACAGAATTTTCATTTTTGGGTGAACTATTCCTTTAAGGTTGACTTTGGCAGTGATCGTAGGCGCTGTACACCAACCACCTTCAGTCATTTGCTCACAGCTGTAACCGGGTGCATTTCTGTTCCGTCCATTCGTGTTGGAGGGGTCGGAATACACAGCCATTTACTTCAGTGCAGCTTGCTCCACTGGACATTGCCGGATCTGAAATGGAGCCGGATTGGAGCCGCAAATTTGGAGATACGGATGGCTACTATTTTTGTCAGACCATGCAGCTGTTGCGTATTTGAACCATATAAATGTATATAAATATATATATATATATGCCAAGATTTTGCTTTGTATAGTCGTTTATCACAATGTCAGTGAACAAAATAGAGGATAGGCCTACTTAAACCAATGTCACTGAAATAAATGTTTGGGTAAAAAAAAATTACAAATCAATGCTATCAAACCTCAAACCAGATACGCTACAATTGCTAAATGTAACAACTTGAGTTGTTCATGGAAAAATAAGCAAAAGTAGATAATTTTGTTCACTTACCCAAAAGTAAAATGTAGATAGGCGCAATACAACCAGAAGACCATGGCGGAACAAATACGTAATTGGTGTAGCAGCTTAAAATGCTGTGCTGCAAGTGGGCCGCAACAAGTTCAGATACGCAATGTAGTGTACACATGCAGCGTAGCTCAGTAGGCTATCCCTTTCGGTTGGTGTTGACAATAGAACCAACAACCTTGCGATCACCAGAAATTTGTATTGCCCCATTTTTTTCTGCTCGCTGTTTGTGACACTTTCATGATGAAAACATTTTATCAGTAAATTGAATTTGCACTGAAAACTGAGGATTGCTACACAATAATCAGTGATGCTCTACGCTGGATAATGGCTGATGTGCAATATCAATTTGGCTAGTTAAGCAATTTCTGTACATGGCTTATCACTGGGATAGTGTCCAAATACTAAATTATGATTTTATGCAAGATTTTGCAAATTCTGATTGACAATTGTAACCCCACAAAGGAGCAGGCCTCTTTTCTCCACTTTTGTAAAGATGAGGAATGGAAATAAGTGGAAAAAAAATCAGTTTTTGCCTCAATTTGTCCCCTAGTCCATATAAGCACATAATCATATACTGTATAGTTTGTATCAATTCAGTCATAGCATATACTGTGTATGATACCGATACTGTATGTAATGTACTGTAACCCATAGTATTGAAATTAGGGATGCCCCGATAACGTTTTTTGACGCCGATCGCTGATCGTCTATGAGCCATATCTGCTGATACCGATCGGCCATAGATAGTTTTTTTGTTTTGTTATAGCAGCTAGTATAGCACTATTATAGGTCAGTTTCCATTTTACATACATTTCATCCATCAAATTGAGTCCTGGTTAAAAAGTATCCACATTTTCTTTTTCTACATCAATATTTACTTGATCATTATGTAAACAAAACCATGTGCGTTCTAGGTAGCAACATGATTTAGTGAGATAACCGAAGCACAAGACTCAGACTGTTGCCACTTGCCTGTGTTGTTGAGTCGAGTTAAATAAATGGAGACACCCTCCGAAGATATATATCCGTTTCAGTCTTTGTTTTTGTATAAGTGAATGTTCTTAAGAGAGAGAGAAATGAGACTTTTCAGTTGCCTCTCCGCTGTTAGGGTCTCGACCGTCGTCCAGTACGATGCGGACAGCGGTGCAGAGTGCAGACCGTTATGTAAACAAACGCACATGGCATGCGATGAATTGATGCATTAAATAAGCAGAGAATTAAATGAGGGAAGTAGCGGGCGTGACGGACTGTGACGTTACTGGTTGTCCATGAAGATTTGTGTTTTTAATTAACATGTAGCCTAAAGAAATATGAATTTAAGAAGTTCAAGAAGAGAAATGGCTCACGTGTTTTGCGTCATCGATCATTTTTTGCAATCGGCGACTATAAAACATTATCGGAATTCTCCGATCTCATATTTATACTGAATATCGGCCGATTCCGATTGCTGGCCAATCGATCGCGGCATCCCTAATTGAAATCGAATTCTATCATGAGCTGTGTCTCTCCAACACACACACACAGCAGGTACTCGAGCTACCTATTGACTGAAATGAAGTAGAACCTGCTCCCTGACTTAAGCTGGGTAATTTTGGGGCACTTTGTTAAGCATTAACACACAGTTAGGGGGACTTCATTAGGGCTTAATTCACCAACTGTAGCTCAGGGCCTGGACACAAAATCACGGTCTGCAGCTAGCCAGCTAGCCTGAATGCTACTACAGCTGGTGTGTGTCTGTCTGCAGTTGTTTTGTACATTCACAGTGGGATTGCAAATTGAGCACATGGTGAATGCAACAGTCAGGTCTTGCATCGTTTCGGATTCCATCTTCAAAGTTTATGCCCACATATTTCTTGTACCGATGTAAATATAATTAAATGTGTGTGTGTGTGTGTTTTGAAACACCACTAATAATGTTGGTTCCATTCCATAAAGGGAGATTCCTGCAGCCTGGGGGGACCAGAAGAGGTAATAATGAGGGAGGAGGAGGAGGAAAGGATAGTCAAAGAATAAACCACACACACACACACATCCAGCTACCATTCCTGGAAAACATGTACAATACAACCCCCACCCCAATTCTCTCCTCCCACATAATACCTCACCAGGCATCTGCTCTTTAGGCAACACATCAAAACCAGTGGGCGTTATCACACTTCAGCATTGGATAGAATAGAAATGAATAGGGTTTTATTTTAAATCCTCAAGGCAGGGAGCATTTCACTCATATGGTCATATGGGAAGCAAACAGGCTAAAAATACACATAAAAACAGACAACGGCCAATAAAATGCCGATTCTAACTAGTGTGGTGCACCAACACCATTACTTTTTGCAAACCAAGCACAAATATACGTACCTAATAGTGAGTACTACGCTCATACTGATATTAATAGCTCCTCTTTCATTTTTGTGGCACCATGCTTTATTCTTACTTTATTCAACAGTTAATGGTGTAGGAACTTATTTCTTTATAAATACTACTTTCTGTGTAGTGTAATAGGTAGCTACCATTTCAGCATCAATAACGTTTACTATTACTTATACTAATCTCAATAATTAAAACTGTATCAATGCACCGCAAATTCTAACAAAAACATGCCAATATGTAACAAAACACAGACCTATAGGACAACCTCAAAACTAATAGCTTCTGCTATCACAAATGTAATCCAAAAGCAAATACACCTAAGTACAAGGCATAGCCTATCTTAGGGCAGCTTGATGGAATCAGAAATCCCCCTGCCTTCCACTCTATCAGGCCCTGCAGCAACTGGCTCCAAACTGCTCCTGGGCTATTTTAGATCTAGGACAGCACTATACACTGAGGGACAGCATCTCCCCTCCTGTCTGTGCAGGCTTCCTCCTCTTCTATTCTCCTTCCCAAAATCATCTCATCAGTCACACACCTCATGGGTCTCCATCCCTGGATTATGTGACAACATTGTGCCGGGCCACTGTAAATGGAAATGTTTTTCATCTGTAAAGAGCCTATACTGTGAGATAAATACCCTTCATGATTATCTGTTTATGGAGATTTTTACCCCCTGCTGTGGTCGCTGCCTACTAACCCAAATTCAAGAAGACCTACTTATGGTAAAGAACATTCTCAATAAATTAGATCCTTATATCTAGGTTTAATTATATTGTATGGTTGACAGAAAATGTATTCATGTGATGATGACGAATTAAAATTGGTGTAGAGTCACTGTTACATAGTTCTGACCAAACCAAATGTTCTACTCCCGTAGGTCCTCACGGTGATGCAAGACCAGTTAAGAAGCAATGTGACAATTATAGATCAGTGCTTCTTAAAACATGGGTTAGTACCCAACATGTTTCTGATGGTATTACAAAATTCCACTCAATTGGCAAGAGTACTAGTATTAGACTCAGGTCGAGTGGCAAAGGTGAATTTTCTCTGCAGTATTTTTACACTCAGTTGTAAAGGGGATTGGAAACCTGTGAAATAGCTCTGTATTAAAAAAAATAAAAATGTGATAATGCAGAAAGCAAAAAATTGTCTACAGTTTAGGGTGTGAGAAAATTAATAGTATTTCATACACTGAGGCTAATATTCAGCCTAGGAGTATTAGCCAAGGGAAAATTTGTCCTCAACAGAAACTTCCAACATTTGTAAAAGGGGCATTAAGTAATCTGTGATGTTCATTGAGCTCTAACAGTGACAAAGGAATTACAACACAGAGGCCTCTGGCACAGTTTACGGTGGCTTGCAACTGACACAAATAAAGTCACATCTTCATCTTATCCACAATAGAGGCCAGTAGGCTAGCTACTAGATCACAAGTGAAGAGTGTTGTTAACTAGAATACCTTCTGGTCAAATTAAAAAATACTGGCCAGTAGCCACTGAGCTATGCTTGTAGCATCATGCTTGACACATTGATCTTTTTGATCCTAATGGTTAATCATTTATTCTTATCAATGTGACTTCCATCAGCTCTCCAGTGACAGAGGAATTTGCTGTTAAGTAAATGTGCGGATATTCAGTGGTCAGTAGTGGGGGAGCGGTGAAATGAATTAGCCAACGTCTTATATAAGCATATCAAAATTGTGACTTTGACTTGCCTGTGAGAATAAAAAATAATAAAAAAGGACTTATAGAGCGCTAACTTTGGTTTAAAAAAGTACTGTATACTATCTGTAAGCCTTTATTGGCCTACCTGTAATCCCATTTTATTGAATTTATTTGGGGGGGGGGGGGGGGGGTATGAATACTGGATCACCACAAAATGTCTATGCGTCCAGCTAATGCCCATTTGTAATGCCTGTGTTCACAGCAACAAAAATAAATAAAATAAGTTTTGAAAATCTCAGCACTTGGTAAAGAAATCTTTATGTCACTGGTATTGATCAGCAACCATATCAACCTCTACAGATATAATATAGCCTAGTTATTTTGTGCTACTCGATTGTAAAAATCTTACTTATTGCACATTTAACATCATGTACCATGTATTGAGTGGGTGTAATTTTACAGGCTAACATAGTGCATATCTTACTGTACAAACCCAACACTGCACTTTGGATATGCAGTAAGCCATAATTCAATCCAGTTGGAGGGAACGCAGAATTTTTCCAGCTTCAGCATGGTGTTCAGTTTAAGATGGATAACAATGAACCCATGCCTAGTGCCTCTGTGACAAGTGGCCTGTTAATAGCTACGTAGTTATTTAAAAAAAAGTTGAGTCTAAATGAGATCAGTACTTATAGCATATACTCAATGTTGTGTGCTCACTATTTATATTAGCAATAAAAGAGCTAATGGTGCACCTATTTTGGTGTCTCTGTATTTTTGACCGTGGCACACTTATGCCAAGCTCAGACTACACGAAATTGGCCCAATTTTGCCAGGTTTCTGCAGTTGCAAGTATTCTGCATTGCACGCGAAATTGGAGTTCATGAACGACAACCGGCCGTTTTTACCGTAGCGGGGCATAGTGTAAGAGAGCAGACTCAACGTGGCGACGTAGTACGACACCCCAACGTTGAGTCTAGCTTGTCAGAATTTTTTTGTAGTGCATCTTGTAGTACGACAATCCCAACGACGTGTTCCTTGACGATGACCAACAATGAAAACAATGTTTGCAGGTACACATCCTAGACTGTAAATAATAATAATAATAATAATAACAGATACCGTGAAGTGAGACTCCTATCTCGCTATACCACACTAGGAAACATATGTGCAGTGTGAAGGTAAAGCTACATGAATTACCTCAAGTTCTGTTTGGAGGACAGACAGCCCATAAAGTGTCCTCTTCCTCACATCCGGCAGCAGGTCCATACATGCCTTTTCTTTTTGCAACCAAACACTGCCAGCAGCGCACAGCGCATCTTGAGCAGTCATGATTCAAAACGTTTTGACTGACAGCGCAGACCCCTCCTCCCCATTCCCTGGCGAACCTGACGCTTGGTCTTAAACAGACGACGTTGTGACCCGAGTTGTGTGTTGTGTGTCCAGCCTGGCAACCAACACATTTGACGAATTTGTATGCTCTGATTGTGTAACCTAACATACTGAACATCATTAAAGACAAATTCTTTGTGTAGTCTGAGCTTGGCTTTAGAGAAAGCACAAAGCTCCAAGGTGCTCCAAATTATTGACTGCTTGAAACAAGGTGCATCAAATATTATTGATTACTTTAAAATGTCACATCAACCCAAGGAACATGGGAGAGCAAATATAATGAGCTGCTGGGCCAGACCCAGTTTACATTAGTTTGGAGGAAAACAAGTGCCTGTAAGCTTAAGCTTTAATAAAATCTGTTAAATGTTTTTATTCAACATTTGAAAAAAAGAGAAAAAAAATCACAACACATTCAATTATTAGTTAAAAATATCAATTGTATGCTTTCAATTCATTTTCTCCATGGAAAAGCCCATAGACAAACAAAAAACCTGATATTCCATTTTAGCAATTATTCATGTAGTTTTTGCCTTAAAAAATCTACTACCTTTATACCAAAAATCAGTATCTAGTCTATAATTACCAAGTTCTGATGGCCAGTTGTACTGTAGACAACCAAAAGGGAAAAAAAGCTGGAAAGCCCTATCACGACTGCCAGTGTCAACAAGTTCATCTTCTGCAATAACGTGCCCCTAGGAGTTCAAGGAAAAAACAGAGAAACACACACGAGGACAGACAGCTGAATAAGTTCGGAATTGGCTGTTAAAGCCATGATACACAATCAATATTTTGAGGCAATATTGACAGCGGACAAGCTTTATTGCCTGCAGTGGAGGTGGAACTTGACAAATAGGAGAAAAATCAATACGCATTAAATTGTAGGCAATGATGAATATATACCCTATAGCATGAGAAAATACTGTTGATCATAACGGCTGGTAAAATTGCCCCATCTACATCGACTAAGAATGCTGCCCATGTATCATGGCTGAAACAACAGCCCGCTGTGCAAACACACACATGCACACACAGACCCCTAACATGACTGACAGCTGAATGTGTTAGGACTTTGCCTCCAGGGATCAGTTCAACCTCCTACCTTTTATCCTGGTCCTCTATTCCCTGTGACACCTCTCACCTGCCACTGTCTGCACACACACACACACACACACGCTTTTAGATCAAAGATCAATCACCAAACAGTGATGTGTGCAGACAATACTAGTCAGGAATCTGCTCAGGTACATGTTACAGGGTCTATCTTACATGACAGTGAGCTAATGACTTATCCCATTCATACTGAGTGCAAACCAATGTGGTATACTGATACTACAAATCACTTGCACTTCACACTGGTAATAAGGAGCACGGAAGAGCATAATGCTATTTGAGGATGCTGAAAGGACGTTAATTTAAATCACAAAATGGAAAAATGCACTTTGAAGAGATAACCTCAACATTTAAAAAACACATCTAGCAAACCTCATTATTCAGTGATAGCGGAGTTTACTCAATCCTCCCTATGGTGTAGCCAAGCCTTGAAGTGAGACCAATGGGCCAAATAACTGATGGAAAGACCACCTAAAAACAGCATTCATAAACAGACAATTCAATTCAACCACCAACGGCTTTCTCAAAGCTAGAGGCCAGAGGACTGAGACTCTACAGGGAGATTCATGTTGCATAAAATTGTGGTTTGTCTAAGGACAAAGAACATTCACCACTCTTTTTGGGCAGTTTAGTGTGTCGTTTTCATGCTGTACTGCACACAAGATATTTTATGGCCTCCAACAATGTTTGAGATTTGTCTTTACATTCAAGTACGCTAAATGTTATGCTAGTGCTAATAGTAACAAATCAGAAATGTGTCTTGATCTGCTGAAAATCATTTCCTTACTCATTCTTAATGCAGTTATACACTGGAGTGACATCACAGACTAAGGGATGAGAAACTTTTCTCCATTTCTGGCTATGGGGGACAGTGGTGTAAGTTTGCCAAATATAACCCGAAACAACGTATGGTGTATGTTATTTTTATATTCTTAGTATTATTGTAACATAATTTCTATATAATGTACAACATTATGTTGAAGGACTAATCTTATATCTGTAAATTGTATTGTTTTTCATGTTTTCTTATGGATCCCAGTAAGAAGAGCTGTTACCTTGCTATGGCGAGTTTTAACAATAAAGTACAACAATAACCCATTTCAATGCTGAAATCCATTGGTATTTAAGATGGCAACATCCTTAACAGTGTAGCCAGTCAAAGCATCCAAGCTTTCACATCTGCTCATGTCTATTCAAAAATGTTGGGCATCAAATGGAGTGACTGTGGGCTGGGCGAGGGGGGCCAGAGGATAATGAATCTGGAAGCTGCCATCTATAAGCGTTTGGTTGATTGATCTGTGATGAGCAACTCATTAAGTGGTTCAAACCACAAGGGAATGAAGTGCTGGAAAGACAGCAGTCTGTAATAGAACCATTGGCTCTTGTAACATTAAGTGACTCCAGCTTTCTGTAGTCTGACAGTTTTATGGCTGCATTGTACGGCCCACCATTCAACCACATGAGATTGCGCTCAACCCACACCAAAACGCACATTTCCCCCTTTCCTCTAGCTTCCAAGCTAGGTTTCTATCCAAGGGGTCACATTTGACGCTTTTGGTGCATTATAACCGCATAAAATCATGTAATTAACATTTTTTACATCTACATGCCTTGAAACATTTGTTAAAGGCATTTTTAATTCTAGATGGAAAGTTTTCACTCGACCATCTACAGAGAAATACATTTAGCCTACTTGCTATGCTAGCATTATCCTATGATATTCTCCATTTGTGATTGGATTTCTCAATGATAACCAGTTACCTTGTATCAAATAGGTGTGTTTGGGTGAGGCAATTCGGCCAGATACTTCTTGATTTCACTAAAGTTCTCAACGATTATGTTGAGAACGATTATATAACAGTAGGCCAATTTTGAATTACGTATAGGCTTATATGAATACTTATCCAAACAACCAGAGAAACAAAAACATATCCCTGCATGTCTAATATGTACTGTGCTTCTTCCAGTCTGAGCATTACAATGTGTTAATGTTACACAGTTTACTTACATTATGTTGCACTAGCGAGGGCAATGTATCTCAGAAATCCATTTACTATAATAGGAAGGGCTTGTTGAATTAAATGTGATTAGTAGCCAATGACTAAAGCAGATAATCCCCAGTAAGAGATGATCAGGAAGGGGATTCATTTCACTGATAAGGCCAGTCATAACAGAAACAAATTATGCCTTTGGTATTTTGTCTAATCTTATCTCTTTTGCACTGTATGTGAGGTTTCCGTTTAGTCCTTGTACGATGTGTGTCAGTAAAAGTAGAGAGTTACCCGGTAAATAGTTTTGTCTCCGCAACATTCACACAAAGAAAAATGTCTGTGCATTTATTGTATTTACCAATTCTGATTCTGGTAGTAGCAACAGCCTGAATTAACTGTAACTGAGCGTCAAGATTCACTAGCTATTTAAAATGAAACTGCGGTTAGGTTATATGCATGGATAAAGGCTAGGGTAAACCTCATAAACTCAGTGTACCTACCTTCTTATTTGCAGAATAGTTTACACACCTTAGGCCATCTTAATGACATAAATTTATTTTGTACATCATAGTAAGCAGTAAATTGAAGTTGTATCAAGATAGGGTAATTTTAGGAAAAAGACAATGAAAATGAAATGAAAATACAATCGTTTTGTTTATATTGGTGTTTTTTTGCCTTGTGAAAGTGTGATCAAAGCCTGGAGGATATAGTCTAACCACCATTTTATTTACTACTACATCACTGGTTATATGTAGTTAAATCCATCAGCGAATGGCATGCACTGGCAGTGCACTGCATTCCAGAGATAGCGAGCAACGCCAAAACAGCCATGGTTGGACAAAAATGGTCACACTCAAACACAAGCTTCCGACACCATTTTGAAAATCCACTGATTTCTAGTCAACAACTCTCTGAGATGCCATCTCGCCAGTTATTTCCAGATTAGCTACCGTGAGCAACACTATTCAACTATTCCGAAGCACCTCATGTATGAATCTGGATAGGTCACCTAATACTAACGTTAGCCTAGCTTGCCTGCTAGCTAGAAAGACAACCGCTAACCCGCTGTAGCATCCCTGCATCCCTCGGCACACGCTGCTCAAATGGCTAATTAGCGGGTTAGCTGGATAAGATTAGCAACCGACAATGGAAAAACCTCCGCAGTAGGTCAGACCAGGCTACACCGGGATAAAATTAGTTAATTTTACTACCTGGCAGCAAACCACTATTTCTTACCGGTACGACGAACAACAATAAGCTCGATTCCGCTATTTAAGCTAGCCCGGCTAGCTTAGCGAGCTAGCTATTCGCTGTAGCTACCACGGAGGACAATTGAAAGGATACAGAGGGGGGAAAAAAGACAGAAAACGACCAACTAGCAAGTCGAAACATGGACATTTCTGCCCTCCATAGTAGCGGACGAGACTTACCAAAGTCACTAGGTCGAACAAAAAGATTCTCCGTGTGTATATGCGTCCTCTTCTCGCTACTCTTATTCTCTTCTGTCTCGAAACGTTGCGGACTCGCTTTGCTAGTACGGCGTTTGTCGGGCCAGTGGCGCTGGGAAGACAGACTTCACCCGGAGAGACGGCCACCGTGTGGGGGATGGGGATGTACTGCCGGGAGGGAGGGGGCCGGCCCGGGCGGGAGGGAGGGAGGGAGGGAGGAGGGATGCAGGGATGCTAGGAGAGAGGCGGGGGCCCGGCCGAACCACAACACAGAGACTACTGACTATGTACTACTGACTAATGCAACAATAATAATAACATACAAATAAAAAAGTAAGTGAATGGAAAACACACAGCCTTTAAAGAGCGTATGCTGACCTTAATTTCTAGTGTTCCCTTTGACTACGTTGTTTTTATATGTATCATGTAGTTCTAGTCTCATTCACTCAGTGAAGCGTTTGATGTTAAGGTGTCAGTGCAGGTAGGCTTTTTCTTCTGGTGAAGATAGCCTACTTGACATTATATAATCTCACAGTTACTTTTTTATTGTGGTTGCAGCTGATCCATCATTAGATCCATGAGTTTTGTGTTGATGAGAAATGCCGTATGTGTATATGTTATTTTTGATATTAGTAGTAGTAGTAGGCTAGTAGTAATAGCAGTAGTAGTAGTAGCCTATATTTCTACAAGTCTGCAGTAAAATTGTCAATCTTTTAAATCAATCTTTCAGTCATGAAAGTGTGTTGTTTTTCCACATGATTGCTTTTAGGCTACAATTGATATTCTGGATAGATAATTTTGGCATAGGTGATCTATTTGGTCATCCAAATGAAAGAAGCACCTTGGTGGTAAAACGGTGTTGTTATACAGTTACAAGTTCAAGTTGAGTAATTCAGTGGCACTTATACGCACAAATAAAAATCTGCTTCACAATAATGTAGCGCCATCCAGTGTTTGCAAAATGCATTCCTGTACAGCACCCAATACCCATTTCAAACTACACTGGAATATTTTGTCACCAAAACTACTACTACTACTACTACTACTACTACTACTACTACTAGGCTACTACTACTACTACTACTACTACTAACAATAATAATAATAATGATAATGATAATGATAATAATAATAATAATAATAATAATGATAAGTTAAGCAAAATTTCATGTTTGTCATCTCACAATCAAAATAGCTTTTTATCAATTTAAATTCCCCTTTTACCACATTTGTCAAAGGTCTTGTGATATGATTGCTGCATTTTGGCTATTTCACTAACTGTAGCGAATAACAGGTAACAGTTTTGTAATCACATTTCTGTAATAAAGTAGTAGCCGTTGCCACTGGAGTTTGTACAAGCAGAACAGCGATACCTGCAAGAACAAATGGCACCAAAAACTGAATCACTAATCTCCAGACAAAGACTCCAAGATAGTTCACATCCTATTCAAGTCTATGACCGGAACATACTAGAGAACAACGGTTCTAAAATGAGACTATTAAATAATAGTCAACTAGCAGGGCAGCTAATGTTAACGCGAACAGCAGCCAATTTATCTTCATTAACCTTCATAAACATCAATTACTGATATCAGATATCACCGTTCTACACATGCGCGAAATAGGATCACAAGCTAAACAAAATTGCTCCTAACTTAAACACGTGTCTGGGTCTCACAACACTACTACTACTACTATTATAGGCTTACTAAGAGCTATTATTTAGCTCGGTGGCTAAATGAAACAAGCTTCTCGCGGAAAAAAAGATATTGGACTGAATGTGAGACAATCTCATTGACTCAGCCACAAAGAAGCTGTTTAGTCTCTAACGGAATTTAAACGAAGACGGAAGTAGGCAGGAGTGAAGCCTCTCGCTTTGTTTGATTCTGCCCCAGGCTAGCAGAGTCGACATGATTTGCCCGCAAGCGCTGGCTGTTCCCAGACAACTACAGTTCCCAGCCGGCATTGCGGCATTAGCACAAACAAAGAGCCACAGACCCGAGCACAACTCAAAGAGGATGCAAGCCAATTAAAGTCCTCATTATAATTAAGATGACAGCACAGTTTCGGCAAAATAATGAATATCTACAAACAACCGCAAAAAACAACAACAACGACGAGCTGTCTGAGTCACATCCTCGCGTGATTTCGCACTTCCGGTTAGAGCGTTAGAGCGGCATGAGTAAGAGGAGCTGTCCAAGGTGCTGACACGGTAAGTAGTGTTTCTCCTGTTTTAGACTACCTATAGTTCATCTATATTACCTACATTTCACTTTAGACTGTGAATACATTGTCTAAGATAGTTTGTAATATCTTGATCCAAACTAAACCTTTGTAGGCTATGTGATCGAGACAAACGAAGCTATTTCCTCAAACTGTTCTCATTAGCTTAACTAAGCATGATATACTGAAGATATAGATATAGATATACTGAAGCTACTAATTATTATAGGGCCTATTTGTGCTTCCTTCTCTTTTCTCATCTCTCTCTCTCTCTCTCTCTCTCTCTCTCTCTCTCTCTCTCTATCTATCTATCTATCTATCTATCTATCTATCTATCTATCTATCCATCTATCTATCTATCTATCTATCTTTGTATCTATCTCACACACGCTCACATAATGTATAGGGATATGCTCAGACTGACTGTAAATTCTTGGAAAATGCAATAAGTCATCTTTATTGTTATTATAAGCTTTGAATTTTTTTTATCCTCTCCTTGTCAGACTTTGGCAAGATGGATGAATGTCTAGAGCTGCCCCTCCTTCCCACCAACACCCACAGCAGCAGCAGCAGCAGCAGCAGCAGCCTCCCCAATAGAGAATCTGGCAGTGGTCCACAATGCAACGGGGTCCCAGAGCGCAGGACCCTACTGCGGGTGTCAGAGTCCCACGGGCTTCAGCTTCTGGGCGTGCTCAGATCATTCCGGGAGCGAGGCCTGCTGTTTGACTTCACCATCAAGGTCCAGGAATGCAGTTTTCCCTGCCATCGCTGCGTCCTCGCAGCATGCAGTGATTTCTTCAAGTATGTGTGTGTGTGTGTGAGAGAGAGAGAAGGAAAGAAAGAGAGAGTGAAAGAGAGAGATAGAAAGAAAGCGAGACTGTTTGTTGCAGCTATTTTGCATTTTACTGCATCATTCCTCAAACTGCCTCAAGAAATGTGGCAGAAAACAGTTCTCTGTTTTCACACTACTCTCTCAAAAATCCCACACATCTACAGTAATTTATTTCTCTTTCTCATACAATTATTGCTAATATCATCTGTAACATTTCCGTGTTAAGGGCCATGTTTGAGGTGGATATGCGAGAGCGTGATGACGGTTCGGTAACCCTGGGCAACCAGTCTCCGGTGGCCGTGGGTTCCTTCCTGGACTTTGCCTACTCTGGAGAGGCAGTCATCACCGACGGCAACGTAGACATGTTGTTTCAGCTTGCTTCCTTTCTGCAGGTAGAAATACAACCACTAGAACCAACAGCACTCAGAACATAATGCATCTCTTTCTTTGTCTTAAACATTACATATCATGTCTGAAACGGTCTAGACAAAGTATAAACCCACTCCTCTGGGAGAAATACCATCCTTGAATTGGCTTCAGCCTTATATAACTCAGGGAGGCACAGCACTTGCAGATGATGCTGGTGAGAGATTTCTATTGGATAGATCCTCCCCTCTGGCATTCTGGACAATTTTTTCATATTCCGAAGAGAAAAAGATTTGAAGGAGCTACTTGGGCATTTTCTAAATTAATCCACTGCTGCTCTTTTGAATGATTTAAATAAAAACTCTGCAAAGCCATCTGATAAAGCTCAAAATTGGGTACATTCAGTCCTTCTGTTCTGGGGAAATGTTTTTTCAATTTTCTCAGATAAAGGAATTTAAGGAGTAAAGGAATAAAGGAGTTAGTTGATTTAAACTATTGTATTTTCTTTAGGCCAAACAGCACGATATAAATTTATTCTACCAATAATATCAGTTGGGAGGTTTTTCCATATTTCTACATCATTTGTTAAATTTTTTACATGTACATATCTTACATCTTAAATATATTATTTTGTGAAATGGTATTTTCATGTGGATGCATTCTGTCTATTCTTTTTCTATCCTTAGGTGTCAGTTCTGTCCAAAGCATGCAGCGACTTCCTGACTGGAACCCTGGACCTGTGTAACTGTCTGTCCCTCTTGGCGCTCGCTGAGGGCTACGGCTCCGCCTCCCTCCTCCAAAGAGCCAATGAGTTTGTGGTTCAGAACTTCCACGACCTTTCCTTAACCCAGGACTTCCTGGATATGCAGGTGCTGCTTGAGAATAGGACAATGGAAAAATAAATGGAATTTTAGTGTGGCAGAGTAGAGTGTGGCACGCACAGCATCATTCAGAAAAGCTGGAGGTTTATCCTCTAAAGATTTATAGCTTATTTGCAGAAGTCTCTATGAAAGCCTGGATGTGACTTACACCCTGACTGTACATTGTGTTTGCAGAGATTGCATTATGTTTGCCAGAGCGATCAATTCATTGTTTTTGCTCATTTTCAGGGACAGATATGAAAACTCCAAAATCCTGCTCCATAGCCATTAGACAATAACTTGAGATTGAACGCTGGCAGATTTCTAGCATGTGATGCATCTCATCATGGGAGTGTTATAAAGCAGGGTCCCCACAGTCCTTGAAAGTTTGTGGATTTGAGAAAAATAAAATAAGACCATAACAGTTTGTGAAAGTGAATGGGCGGCCTTGTAAGTACTTGATTTTTTTATTAAAATATATATATAAAATTATATAGCAGTAGTTAGAAAATTATTTCACTATGATTTCTTGACTTGACAAGATCATGAGTAAAAAATGGGCCTCTATGATGTCTAATTTTGACCAATGTCAAGTCTTACCCTAAAACATTCCAATTTTGAGTTCTTGAAGACTCAAACAAGACCTTTCTTTCTTTATAGACCTATTTTACATTGAATAGTCCTCGAATTAGATGTCCAAGTGATTGTGGGAACCCTGATGGAGTTAGGGTACTGTGCAGCCAGCCCTTCTACAGTTATACAGACAGGGTAAAACCATTGTACCTGTAATACAGTGGTCCTCAAATTTGGTTCTTGGGGTCCAGATTACTGCTGATTTTCTATTCTGCCAGGTTATTTTCATTCTAGCTGTCTAATCAGGGACTGATTTCGACCTGGGACACCAGGAGAATGCCATGAACTACCTGGCAGAATAGAAAACCAGCAGCACTCTAACCAGCATTTGAGGATGTCGTCTAACCTGGTTAACTTTTTCTTTCAAAATGCCTGTTATGTACAAAAATTGAGTTTTTTGATCGGACAAATTAACTTATGATCTCCCCACTCACATCTAAAAGCTGAACTGCTAAGAGGAGCTCACCCAGTATCCCAGTATTTACCAGTCATATAAATGGCTTCCTACAGGTGGACGTGTTGGAGGCCTGTCTAAGGTCAGACGCTCTGAGCGTGCCCGATGAGGAGGTGGTGGTGAAGTCACTACTGAGATGGATACAATATGATCTCCCAGGGAGACAGAGGCTGTTACCAGGACTGTTATCTCTCACCAGACTGCACCATCTACCTGTACCTGCACTAAAGGTATACACACACACACACACACACACACACACACACACAAACAAACATGTGCACGTAGAGGTACATGCACACATACACACTTTCACACCACTGCAATCAAGGCATACAGATGGTTGCCAACTCTTCAGAGTTTCTGGAGTGTGTTGGCTCTTGTGACTGTATGTCTTCCCCTCCTTCCCTATATCATCCCTTCCCTTCTCTGTCAGACTCTAGACGCTGATGCTCTCCTCTGCGATGATGAGTCATGTGTGGGCCTCCTCTCAGAAGCCCAGAGCAGACAGAGCCAGTACAGCGGCCTGCTCACGGACGCCAGGCCCGCCACCACACGGAGCTACATCTACATCCACAAGACGGAGGAGAACGGCGAGATCCGCCACACCTTCTGCTACTGTCTAGAAACAGACCAGTGGAAAGAGCTGGGACAGGGACAAGGAGAGGGGACGACCACGATGCCAGACCCATCAGGCTCCCACCTCACCAGCTATGCTGAAAAGGTAAGCTTAGGGATAGAGAGACAGAGAGAGACAGTAGAGTAGAGCAGAATAGATTTCTGCTACTGTCTAGAGAACAGTGGAGAGAGGAGTCCACCTTACTACCTGCTACACAGAGAAGGTAGGGGTGGACAAGAAGACTGGGGGGTAAAGAGAGGGAGAGAGGAGAGTGGAGTAGAGTTTGGCAGTGAAGAATAGAATAGAATAGAATAGAATACAGCAAGTCTTTACTACATCCTGTGTATCTGTCTGTTTTTCTCTGTGTCTGTTAACCAAGATGTTTTTTGCAACTGTTCAACATAGAGCCATAAAACAAAAACCAGAATGCTCAATGGGGCTGTGGGACAAAGGCGAATCCAGGGCCTTGACTTAGAAAAAATAGGTAATGGCAGATTCGATATCTGGGTCAAATATCGTGACTCTCTAACCGTTTTGTCATAGAGCCATGAACAAAAAATAACTCAGCCAGGAGTTAAACTGTTTAATTGGTCTGTGTTACTCTTGGAGTGTTTTTGTGTGGTCGTTACTCAGCCCAGTGCCTTGGCTTGGCTTGTTCTGCTGTAGATCACTATCTTTTCTCCACTTACTTTATGTCCTTATATGGCCTCATTTCTGTTTCTGGTCAAATACAATGCATTTTGGTATTTGACTATTTATTCTCTTAAAGCCAAGCTGTCTACATGCTGGGCAATTAAGCACCAAAAATGGGTCATGGCCTTATTTATGATGTTTTGAAACATAGTGTATAAGTGTGTTTTCATCATGCTTTTAGTTCTTGGTTGAAAAAGTTCAGGAAGGAACAGACACTTAACTATTGGCGCCATCTTCTCTTCTGTGTGCCGGATTTAAGATGTTTGTGACAGGCGGTTGCCGGGGGAACTGTTGCCGGGCGGTACGTCTCCACGTGGCCGAGCCCTTCCATGATGCCACAGACGAGGTGTGGTGCTTCTGTCCTGTGACTCTAACCTGCACCCCTGCACCCGCCATGTTGAAACCCCGCACCATGCACACCGCTGTCACCTGCCTGGACAGAGTGTACGTCATTGGGGGAAGGACCAGGGGATCCAGAGGGGGGGCTCCCAGCCTGCTGGAGGTAACACTAGTAGGCATAAATATACATTTCTAACGAATAAAACCACCATTTTTGAACAATCCCACCAGGAAATGCATCAAATCAATGAAGTAAAGATGCCATTTCATGGGGTCTTTAAACTATTCAACCTGTAGGTGGAGTATTTTGACCCCCTGTCTCAGAGCTGGTGCTCGGTCAGCCAGCTGCCTACTGCCATCCACTATCCTGAGGCCAGCGCCTGTGGCAGCGTCATCTACACCCTGGGCTCGGTGGTGGAGATCACAGACTCCTTCAACCCCTCCCTGGACTGCTTCTTCTGCTACGATGCCCGGCAGGACCAGTGGAGCCGCCTAGTGGCAGAGTTCGGCCAGTTCTTCCACGCTACGCTGGTCAAGGCGGTGTCTATTAATGATACACTGCACCTCTGTGACCTGTCCACGTATAAGGTGAGTCATCAGACATACACAAATGAATGAATCAATCAATCGGTGGATCAATCAGTGAATTATGTATTTTCTGTGACCTGCATACCTACAAAGTGAGTATGGGATTGATGTAAAGAAAGATGTAGGGATAGCAGGATGGTGGAATCAATGGAGAGAGAGATGGAGGGAATGAGGAGAGAGAGGGGATGAATAGATGGTTTGAGTAGCTAGATTTGAATGGAGTCATAAATTATGCAATAGCTTACCGTACCTTAAAAGCATTTAAAAACTGGATTAGATGGTTGATGGTTTACCAACACAGGGTTGTTTAAAAAGTTGAACGCAGAGTTTAAACAGTGTCATACCATTCTTTGGCTTTTGTTTCCCACCCAGGTCTACAGTTTTTGTCCGGAGACACGTGTGTGGAAGGGTGAAGGGTCGTTTGAGTGTGCAGGGTTCAACGCCGGAGCAGTGGGCATGAGAGACAGAATCTACATCCTGGGTGGAGACTATTCCCCTGACGAGATCACTGACGAGGTTCAGGTGAGAGAAAACTTAACCTTGTTTATTTATAGAAACTAAACTAATCTTCACATTTGTAGGCTACACTGGCAATCTAAGTCATGGTTTCACGAACAATGGGTTGGACCCATCTGATGCTCTGATAGGCTCCCACATGGCAAAAAGGCTTATGCTTTCAAGCGCTTTTGCAAGACAGTAAAGTTTTCATTTAAGAAAACCCTGATATACAGTAGGTGATGAATAGCTGACCAACCAAACATTGGCCACATTTTACACATCAAAATTATTCCAGTGCAGATAAAAATGCCATATAAAATGTTCACAACTACAATCATGTTAAAATGACAAACTGACATCCAGACATTTTTGCTAGATTTCACTTTATTCCTACTCTTTATTAATGGGCTTGCTGCAAGCAAGTCCACGGTACACAACACCCTAGCAACCACCTAGAAACACCCTAGCAACCACCTAGGACACCCTAGCAACCACCTAGAACACCCTAGCTACTACCTAGTACACCCTAGCAACCACCTAGAAATGCCCTAGCAACCACTTAGTACACCCTAGCAACCACCTAGAACACCCTAGCAGCCACCTAGAAACACCCTAGTGACCACCTAGAAATGCCCTAGCAACCACTTAGTACACCCTAGCAACCACCTAGAACACCCTAGCAGCCACCTAGAAACACCCTAGCAACCACCTAGAAATGCCCTAGCAATCACCTAGCACACCCTAGCAACCACCTACAAACACCGTAGCAACCACCTACAAACACCGTAGCAACCACCTAGACACACTCTAGCAACCATCTAGAAACACCCTAGCAACCACCTAGAAACACCCTAGCAACCACCTAGTACACCCTAGCAACCACCGAGAAATGCCCTAGCAAACACCTAGTACACCCTAGCAACCACCTAGAACACCCTTGCAACCACCTAGAAACACTGTAGTAACCACCTTTAACTGCCCTAGCAACCACATAAAACACCCTAGCAACCACCTAGAACACCCTTGCAACCACCTAGAAACACCCTAGTAACACCTATAACTGCCCTAGCAACCACATAGAACACCCTAGCAACCACTTAGTACACCCTAGAAACCACCTACTACACCCTAGCAACCACCTAGTACACCCCTAGCAACCACTGAGAAATGCCCTAGCAAACACCTAGTACACCCTAGTAACACCTATAACTGCCCAAGCAACCACATAGAACACCCTAGCAACCACCTAGTACACCCTAGCAACCACCTAGTACACCTCTAGCAACCACCTAGAATTCCCTAGCAACCAAGTTGAAACACCCTAGCAACCCCCTAGAAGTGCCCTAGCAACCACCCAGTACACTCTAGTAACCACCTAGAAACACCCTAGCAACCACCTCGACACACCCTAGCAACCACCTAGTACACTCTACCAACCACCTAGAAACACCCTCGCAACCACCTAGTACACCCTAGCAACCACTGAGAAATGCCCTAGCAACCACCTAGAATACCCTTGCAACCACCTAGAAACACCCTAGCAACCACCTATAACTGCCCTAGCAACCACATAGAACACACTAGCAACCACTTAGTACACCCTAGCAACCACCTAGTACACCCTAGCAACCACCTAGTACACCCCTAGCAACCACCTAGAAGCACCCTAGCAACCACCTAGTACAACCTGGCAACCACCTAGAAATGCCCTAGCAACCACCTAGAAACATCCTAGCAACCACCTAGAAGCGCCCTATTAACCACCTAGTACACCTAGCAACCACCTAGAACTCCCTAGCAACCAAGTTGAAACACCCTAACAACCACCTCGACACACCCTAGCAACCACCTAGTACACCCTAGCAACCACCTAGAAACATCCTAGCAACCACCTAAACACACCCTAGCAACCACCTAGTACACCCTTGCAACCACCTAGAAACAACCTAGCAACCACCTAATACACCCTAGCAACCACCTAGAAATACCCTAGCAACCAGTACTCTACAGCAAGCTCGCACATTTTCTCCAGGAAATGTATTCTAGTTACTTTATTACTACTCCTTCCTAAGAAGTCCAACTATGCTTGTCAGAGCAGCAGCGTGAGCCTTGGTCATGTTTTTGTGTGTAAGGCTGATAGTCAAAAGCAGTGATGTCATATAAACAATGTTGTCTTTTAATGGGAAACCTGTGTATATATGTTACGTGTATATGCTATGTGTTCTGTGTATCATAAATGTATCAACAATAAAATAGATAAAGGTAGCCAGTAGGCTAGTATGTTGCTGATCAACTTTATTAATCTATTGATTATTATCTGTATGCTCGCCAATTGTCTCTTTTGTGGATATTCATCTGCTAAGATCAGACACATTTTTGATTAGGCTTGATTCATTAACAATCCTGTTATTAATTTTGTATGCACTGTTTACATTGTCAATCTGTTTTGTGTCACCAGGTGTACCACAGTGGGAGGAGTCAGTGGGAGGAAGTGACGCCCATGCCCAGAGCGCTCACCGAGTTTCACTGTCAGCTCATCAGCTTCAACACATACAGAGACCCGTGGGGGGAGAGTGGGGACACAGCATGATACACAACAAACACACAACTCACAACTCACACATTCATCTACACTTACACGCACACACACGTACACACACACGCATGCAAGTGGAAGTACACGTGTGTTACATGTGTCATTCAAGTTAGCAAGTACTCCACTCTCTTCTCGGGGTGAGTCTCTCTCCAGTCTTAACACTAGAACTACCGGAATTCTATAACTACTAGCATGGCCATAGCGGCCATTCTGACCGTTCATACATTATTTGCATATAATTTCAATAATCAATATAAAATCTAAGAATAAATGGATCTGTAATGTTAGGATAGGTAATAATAAACATCAGGACACGAAAAAAAATGTATTAGTTAATCGACAACCACAGAACCTGCTATTGTAATTACAGATACAAATTCGAATTAGATCAATATTCTATTATTTTCTTTGTAAAATAAAAACAAATTAATTCATCCTTGGAACAATAACTTATAAAAACATCACCAATATGCATTTCAATGCATAGTAAAACCTCTATGGACACGTATGAAACGCATATACCCCAAAATGGCCAAAACAGTCAATCTGACGGTCACAGGAAAAGAATATGAAAATTCGCTAAACTGCGGGAAAACAAACTGATTTAGAAAGCAATATTTGTTTTAGTGAGCAAAAATATCATGCTGTAAAATTATAATGAAAATATCATGCTGTAAAATCATAATGAAAGTATTCTTCTCTAAGTGGGCTCACCTGAACAAGGCATTGGGTTGTTTTGGGAGCAAACACCACGCATCAATTTCACTGACGCTTGTGGATCAATTACTCACAGTCAACACAGGTAATCTCCACCTTCCATGTGCAGCTCCCACACACTACCTGCTAGGTTTTAGCTTTGCAATAGCGTAAAAAAACAACTAGAAAAAATTGTTGCTAGGCAACGGTGACGCGGATCTTCAAGAGCGGGAAAAAGTAGCAAACACTGAAATGATACACCGTCTATAATGCATACGGTCAATATGACCGTTATGGCCATTCAAGGTAGAAATACTCAGAACTCTTTTGTGTTTTGTAATTTTAATAAAATAACAACGTTAGAATAAAATATACACACATTTAGGAAAAGTCAGGGTCCTATAGTTACATGGGTTATTACAAAGTTATTACATTGCAAAATTTAAAAACGGTCAAAATGACTGCCTTGGTAGTTTTAGTGTTAAACCCATGAGTTCCTCCTTGACTTTCAAACCCCTGTGCATGATGGACAGCTGCGTTACTAATTGAGCTAACTCAACAGTGAGAATGACAGAGAGAGTATTTCTATCACCTGGTGTCTTCAACTTACAGTTGTACGCACTAACACAGACATGCACACTGCACTACATCTCCCCTCACAGCTCACAGATACATGCAAGCACCTGAGCCAAAAGATGTATTTATTTTTTCATTTAAGGACATGATCCTTAAGTTGGTATGTTTGAAGCAGCTGCTGTTATAGGGTCTTTGCTGTGTCAGTCAAAATGTGGCGCCTCCTATGGAGGAACCCCATCGGGCAGAAGACTATTTTAGAAATCCTATTTTAGTAACTTAATTATATTTATTGTCTGATGTATATGTTTTAAACAGAGCACACATTTCACAATATTTGTACATTTGACAACTCTCCCACAGCAAGAATCCAGACAATAGTACTACTAATACTAATAATAGTATTAGACTCTTCATAATGTGATGTGATCAAGTGACACTTTCTGGCTCCATTTACATTACATTATTAGAGTTCAGGCCAGAACTTTCGACTTTTTCCACATTTTGTGGTGTTGCAGCCTGAATTCAGAATGGATCAAATTGAGATTTTTTTTTGTCAACAGTATAAACAGAGTGCCACATAAGGGTCTTTCTGAAGGCATTGTACAATGTGTGAAAAACTGTGGGCTCATGAGATAATTGAATGGTGGAGTGCTTGAAAGCCTTTACACCTAAATCTGCTTCATTCATAGTACAGCTATTAAACACATTATCTTCTCATATCTGAAGAAAATGGTCATGTGTGCTGTCACAGTGTCCACAGAATTGGTCTCTTATCAGTGGAGCTGTTCCATAATGCGTCACTTGATAACGTCACAGACTGGGCTAGCTCTTTTGGGTTTTTTTCTAGCTGAGGGAGACTTACACATAAATTTAAGCTAAACTAATATCATATTGTGGCAATAACGTGTAAATTATCCGGGTGGATTTTCACTTTAAACAACCTGCCTTTATTCTGTTTCATACTGTCATGTATCCATCCATGCACTGTATCTCCTATTATGATATACACGGCAATCCTATATTATGTTAATAATAGATGGATCTCCTGTTGTAACTGTTGAACAGATTTCAAGTTCTGTTGATGACGTGGAAATGTGCATAATCTTGATGTTTACTCTTCTATCATAATCAGAGAAATTGGCTCCACAGCTTCAGTGTTGGATGAATAATCAGTGTCTGTTAAAGAATTAATTCATGTTACCATAACTTCAAGTTTCATGACATTCTTCAGAGTTAAAGAGACCAGGTGGAGGAAAAATGGGCTTGATAGTTTTGATGTTGGATGCATAATAATTGTTTGTTATGAAACGGAGACAAAACAAATGAAACACTGTTTTATGGCAAAAAATAAACATAATGCAAAGCATAATGATTCATGTTGACATTCTACTTTATCAATAAATACACGCATTTGACATATTCATCAATTTCGTACAATCAGAACAATGTGCCTGATAGTTTCGCTGTTGGAGACGAGCTTTTGGGACACAACAGCATGGTTCAATACATCAAAGGTTGAAGTGGGCTTAACCTAGTAGTCACTAGAGGGGGTGGCACAGTGAAAAATCCCAACCCCTATAAGTTATATTTATCACCCTCCCATCTTGTCAGGGATATTTGTGAAATATCACAGAATACAAATACTGATCTGAGTCTGTCAATTGGGCAATTACCATAGTTTTGACCACATACTATTGCAGCTCTGGAACAAACCGGTGACTTTTAAACCAGTTCTCCTATTCCTAGCAATTTTATGAATACTGCCCCTCGGGCAAAATGAAAAGATGTGAACACTGCCTCTGAAAAATCAATGAATGGCAAAGTCCGACAGTAACCAAGCTGGATTCCCTCCACCCACTTCCTCCCTGTCTTTCCCTTCATCCCCCTCCTTCCTCCTCCATCTCCTCTCTCTCTTACGGCTCCACGGTTCAGTCCTGGTAGGTTTTCACCAGCAGCCACATCAGCAACACGGTGATTAAGACGATCATGAAGTTGAGGAACAGCTCCTGCGCCGAGCGGTCCATCTTGGTGTCTCAGACAGGAGGGAGGCGGAGGGGAAGGACTGCCAGGGAGAGGAGGAGAGGAGGAGGAGGAGGGGGGAAGAGGAGGAGGAGGCGGGCTGGAGATTTGCTGGATATTTGTAAAGTGGTGTGTCTCCTGTTCGGACACGCGCCGCAAGACCTAAAAGAGAAGAGGGGCGGAGAGAGAGGAGAAACACCCTTTTGTGTTAGTGACCGAGAATAACGTTTGAGCCATAAAAGCCAGAATCATGTGCTTGACTTTTATTTTAAGAAAATGCTGACTGAGAATCATTGGCAGATAGAACTGTATGTGTGTGAGTACGTCTCAGTGGCACAGGTGCTGTGTTTGTGTGTGTGTGTGTGTGTGCCACTGTTATCAAAGATTAGAGGGACCCATAATATCGCCACTCATGCACACATGGAGACATGCATGCATGCCCACACACACACAAAGTATACACACATGAATACATATACGCACATCAGGTTTGCAGGAAGGCAAACTGTTGCTGTTGCATGAAAAGCTCAAATTATGTGCTTTACATTATTTTACTTATACTGAGTAAAAAAAGTTTATGGGTAAGTACGTCCCATGATCCTAGGTCAAAATATTCTTGGTTGTCAGTCATAGCATAAAGCAATTTTCCTCAATTTCTGAAAAGTTGACATTTTAGAGGTCCTTGGTTTTCACCCAACAGCAGCATCTGATACATAAAAACATGACAATATTCCTCAGGATGATCATGCAAAAGCATGTGTGGTCAGGGAGCTGTTACCTTGAGCTTCTTTTGCCCGTGGACTCACTGAGAAGAGGAGAAAGAGTGAAGAGTGTGCCGAGGAGAGGCAGAGGATGTTCCTGCGTGCTGCTCCTTCAGTAGCAGTCTTTCTTTAGCTTGTCTTCACAGTGGAAACTCTCCTCTGCTGTGGCAGGTCCTCTCTGTGAGTGTGTGTTTGTGGCTGATCTTCTTGCCGTTCTCGAACGTTCTGCGGTCCTTTGGGGCAGGGTCCACTCCTAAAGTAGCCAACCTCACTGGACCGCCCATGGTTCACATAGTCACAGACTGATGTCACACACCAGCTAAACAACCAATGGAGTTCTTTTCCACATTCCCGTCCACTAGAGTGTTTTCCAATCACACACGCGCACACACACACACACACACACACACACACACACACACACACACACACACGCAGGAGGGACTCAGGGGGTTATTTATAAACATTATTCGAGATAGGTGGATTACGGTCGCTCCAAACACAATACCCACATCGTCTGTTGGATATAGGAAACTGTGACAGTATCACCTATCTGGGTGCGAACTATGCAGGGGGACAAAGAAGAATAACAGTAATAATCTCTCCCAAAATGCAACATGTGGGACATCCTGTCGGCTTAACGTCCTGAGGAGCAACCCATGTACTCATGCCATGGGTTTGAATCCAGCTGACGAACTTTGTCACATATTATGTACCTCTTCTTTTCTCTATCCCACCTTCCCTATCACCTCATACTGTGTACCTTAAAAACAATCTTATCCAATCTTATCTGGTGCTGCACTATGCTTTCTTCCACAGAGCCATTTGTTTACTTCTAAACTGTTCTCCCTGGCCGCCTGATGGTGACTGCCAGTCATGTATGGCAAATGGAAGCTGCAGGTTGCAGTGGAGTACAGTATGTAAAGGCAGGCCTCCCCCCCAAAAAGGGTGTGTGTGGGCTACAGAGGTGTAGCCTATTAGCACATGGTGGCAGGCACCCACGTCACATATCCGGGCAGGCTGTTGGGCAAAGAGGCAGCAATACACAGGCACCATCTGGCGAATAGATTTGCCTAATTTTACTCCTGGCGAGGATTAACATGGAAAAAGCCACTGTTGGTCAAGTTGCAGCCTGTGTATCACAACCATGACTCTGACATCAATCCTCTGTGACTGAATAAAGGCAATGTAACCTGGCATCAATACAGCTGACAATATTTTTGCACAGTAAGTTTATTCATTAATTTCCACTTGGTTATCCACATTGATTGTGAGCACTGATTGCCACTGGTGATTTATTCTCTGTCATTTATGATGTTTTTGTGTGCATCCATTTTCTCTTTTCACATTTTTCGTCCTCTATGTTATGGTGGTGCAGATTACATATACAGATTTTGACAGTTAACAACAGCTAACCTCTCTGCTCACCTCACACTTGACAGCTGCTTAGAACGGCGTTATCTCCGAACTAGTGTTAAACCCCCTTGACACACAGACACACACGTGAACACGCACAGGGGTCACGGCAGGACGAAGTGTATATGTGTGAGTTTCCCTCGAACCTTTCATCCCAGGATTCCAAGGTCATTCCCAGAGGATTGAACGGATCATAACGGCTGCCGTTTTATCGCCCTGCCATTCTGCCAGCGTTGATCCAAAAGCTAACACAAACATATTTGACCTAGGGATTCCCATTGCTACAGATACTAGTGGTGGGATGTTTGAATATAGCATGGCTAAGTGTGCAGGCATCTCTGTGTGGGATGGACCAGGGCCCACTCTGACAGCTGTGTGTGCTGGCCTATGAGTGTGTGTGTGTGTGTGTGTGTGTGTGTGTGTGTGTGTGTGTGTGTGTGTGCGAGAGTGTGTGTGTTTCAGATAGAATATAGCTGGCAAGGTTACTCTTCAAATCAGTGGAAAGACAAAGGGGTGTCTACATGGCCTTCGAGACACCGTTCCACACATTCTGGAGCACTGTGTGTGCGCGCACGCGCGTGTGTGTGTGTGTGTGTGTGTGTGTGTGTGTGTGTGTGTGAGCAATGAGACCATTGCTTACAATATAAAACAAGCGAAAACTAGTTTAGCACCACTCTCATGCTTGCCAGCTATGAGGGTCGACTAATGTTAGTGCTAACACACAGAAAGGCCTACTGCTGTCATGTTACATCCTCAACAAGGGTTAAGCCCACTTCTAATGAAGAGGTCCAACAGACAATGAGCAGGAGAGGGGGTCCACCTACATGTCCCTTATTTCATTCAATAAAACTGATATAAAGGAGTGAGGATTTCATTTGAGAAACAATGATCCAAAACCCCATGCTTCTATCATATATAGATCAAAGGTTCTGAATAATTACATCTTGGCATATTCAATCTAAATGATGGAATTCATTCCAATGCTGCCTGAAATTAAACAGTGGTCATTTCATGCTACAGTGTAACACCTCAACTGCAAATAATATATCTAGGAGTATCTTCTATTAACTACTGCAGGAATACAAAGCAATAATTATTATTGCTTCTTTTTTTGGAATTTTTCATGCTTTATTGACAGATATATATAGTGAGAGAGAGACAGGAGGGTATGGGAGAGAGAGAGGGGAGGACATGCAGCAAATGACCGTGGGCCGGATTCAAACCTGGGTGGCTGCGGGAAGGACTGAGCCTTATGGTACGCACGCTACTCGGTGAGCCTATTATCAGCTTTTTTACCATATTTCAATAATACATGGACACACTAATCTTCCCTCTGAAAGCCATTGAAAAAATATGAAAAATATAGAGTTTATACAAAAAATGTGATATTAATTAAAGCATAGCCCTTTTTGAATGAACACCAATCAAATATCCAATAGCTTAGTCTACAATTAGGTTGGAATTTAAAAAAAAATGATTTAGACCACATGATTACCAACATTTAGTATCTAAATCTCTTCCACTAGAACACTAGTGATGTGAGGAGTGGCAGGAATTCACCTCAGCTGACTGTCAGTCTGGCAGAGAGACGATTCTCCCAGAGAGATCTCTTAACACAACACAATACTCAGCAGTGGCAACTTTGAAAGGAAAAAGTCCTGACTAGATTTTGGCCAGTTGAAATGTTATGATTGAACATCAGATCTGTTGCCAGAGATTTTTAACAGGGCTGCTGAGGATTTACACTGTCTTAGCTGCCCACTGCTCTATGAATACAATTCAGTCTCTCTCATTCTGGAGAAAGAGAGAGAGAGAGAGAGAGAGAGAGAGAGAGAGAGAGAGAGAGAGAATTTATGTGTATGTTTGTGCATAGGTAAACCTCAACTCAGCACTCACTTTCTTTCACTATCTGTCTCTCTCTCTCTCTCTCTCTCTCTCTCTCTCTCTCTCTCTCTCTCTCTCTCTCTCTCTCTCACTCTCTCTCTCTCTCCCTCTCTCTCCAAGAAGAAAAGGTATGCATTACTGGGTGACACATTACTGGTATTTCTGCACTCACCTGGCTGTTTCATCACCTCAGCTTTACACAGAGAACTTTCTCCAAGAACAGACGGATATCTGCTTACACCGAGCCCCCGGAGAGCGGTACAGATCAGAACCATTATTTTAAAAAGCGGGATCTGGTTTCTGAGGAGTGCTCTCTCTTGATCCCGCCGTCTCCATCCCTCTGTCTCCAGCTAATTAGAATACAAAGATGCCAGCAGCAGGAGTTTGGCCCCCGGCTACCGGTCCTACATTTCAAACAGTGATGGCATGCCTCAGGGCATACAAGTGGTTCCACTGCAGTTCTCACCACTGGGCTGCTCTTTTTTAAAGCTTGGGTCTGTGTGGGCCGAGGCTGCCCTTGAGCACTGACAGGGGAAACATCTTCCAAATCCCCTGGTCGTAACCTTAAAGTGATATTTCCCTTTGGTCAAACATTTACATTCATTAGTGCACGTGCCTTCTCTAGGAGTTCATGAGTGGTCAACTGCCATTGAACACATAGTTTAAAAATCATACTTCTAACACATTCCAGACAAAGAACTTGACTCATGTAATAGTAAGTAATTCTGTCTCCTTCTGTCAACCTTTTCGAGAATTTGAATTTACCTGTTTGCACTTAAGAATATTGAGAGCTATGGGAAACCTCCTGAATGTCTGTGGTGACACCGGATCTTCGGGGCAGTTCATTGAAGTTTGACTGCTCCTGAACTGCTAAGAAGATATACAGTACATGCTGAAAGGGGAAAATATTCCACCAAAGTGAAATGTCATCTAAATCTCAACCTCAAATGGCCTCAAGCCATAAGTTTTCACTTTTTGAGATTTCAAAGAAGCTTGGAAATGTGAGTGGGGTGATAAGGTTATTAGTGAGGGCTGTTTAGAGAGGAAAGAGAAGGTGCATTGCATGGGAAAGGTTTTTGTTGTGAATGCTAAGAATGGGTGGATGGGCTTTAATCAATTCCCAAAACCAAAGCAGAACAGTGTCTAGGGGCATCCGCTGCTCATAGAGGAGTGATTATGTGTTTAGACTGTTTTTAAAATCAAGATGGAATAGGCTGTTATAATGGAGGAGAGGGCAGCCGCGTGCTCTTCTGTCCGACCAGCTGTTGTTTTGTCGACCGAACTAAGCATGCTGTTAAAACGAAGGGTTCCCACTGGCCGGCCCAGCTCTGCACTGTAATTACTGAGATGGCCGAGGACAGGTGAGGACTTTATTATACAACACACGCACATTTACATACGCATGCACACAAGCGTGCACGCACACACACAAATACATACAGCCTGCACATGCACACTCGAATACACACTCACACCCACAGGGCTGCAGAGTCATTAGTCTAGCAGTGGTGGAATCCAAACACAGGATCTGAACTAATTGGCTCCTTTGAGAGAGAGGAGGCCTAGACTGGGCAGCGACTACAGCACAGCATAACGGAAACAGAACGGCGGGAAGAATTGATCAGTTACACCAAGGCCCATCAAGCTTTTCTGCTGATCACTGACATGGAGAGAGGAGGGGCACCCAGCCGAGAGGATTAGCAGTCTAACTTCACTGCTAGTAGGCTGTAGACAGGCACCCTCTGATCTGCACCCCTACGACCCACCCAGCTTCCTTTCACCACCATCTCTCATTATAACTTAGAGCCAAATATGTCTCCACTCCAGAAAACTCATGCCTCCATGCAGACACACACAACACTTCCTTATCTAAGCATATCACCGCAGGACAGATGCAGGTTTTTACATGGCTTTATAGCCTAAATAATAGGTTCTCTAACTCTCTCAGACTGGAACCCAAATGAGAGATTTAGGTTCTTACGCTGGCACCCAGAGTTCTGCAATGCACCCAACCTGACCAATCGTTTAAAGAAATCAGGGCATGCCATTAAACTGTGCATTTGATGAGGAGCAGCTATCAGCAGTAATGGGAATTCTTTCCACTGCATTTACATATGGCGACAGTATTTTTCATCCTGCGTTAATGCAAAGTTATCCTCACTTGCCAGAATTTGAAGAGAGCCCGATGATGAATGAATGAATGAAATGGAAAACGGCAGGGCAAACAGTCTCCCCAGGATAGCAAGCCCATATCCTTAAACTTCATGCCTTAGTACTGAGTTCACCAGGCCTATTGAATTCTCCATGGAGCATTTCTATCTGTCTTTTGTTGGGAGATTAGGGAGGCATGCGGCGTGGATTTGCCATCAGGGTATAGGGCCTATACAGTGAAACCACATAGCGAAACACTGCTGTGACTTCAGCGAGGCATGAATGCCAGGTGAGAGATGGGTCGGTCAAAACAGAAGAGAGACAGAGAGCAGAAACCAAAAGCAGGGAACCTTTACAAGGGGAACAAGAGTAATCCTATGGGAATATTACCCATAGGAGATAAAAATACCATAAAGCTTTATAAGGTCACTATAAACACACTACTGAGTACCACAGACACACCATAAGTCCCTATAGGAGCATTATAGGTCCATATACCAGGAGTGTCAAACCAGAAGTCATGGAGGGCCGACAGTATGCAGATTTTTATTCAAACCAAAGACTTCAGCAGGGCCCAGTTTTTCAAAACTTAGGATACATACATAGGATTTCAGTAATCGTATTGGATTAAACCTGAAAATTGGGTTTTTCAAAACAGATAAATGATCTGATCATTCAGATTTGAATTTGGTAATCCAATCCTACATATAATCCAATTTAAATGTTGTTTCTGCTTTTTTCAAAACTCAAAGGCAGAGATTAGGAGAGTTTTGATGCCAGAAATCAGGATCATCTTGATCCCACTGAAAGGGTGGATTCAGGATGGATTTAGAGACATCAAAGGCATTATACTGTATGTAACCAAGAAACTGTGATGTAACTGCTGAGGAATGCAGGCTATACATCATGAATATATATTAAAATTAGTATTCAGTGTTTTATTCATGAACAAAACCATCAAAACAACCAGCTGGATGATTAATGAGAGATTCTCTTGTGAACCATTATTTTTAACAGGATCCTTGAATGAATTCATGCAGACAGTTTGGAGAGAAAGTTTTATTTTGAATTATTTTTGACATCCAATGGGACATTGCATTTTGTCTCTATGTTTCTATGCATTGTATAGCCTACTTGTGCTGATAAATGAATGAATGTAACATAACTGCCTTTTACACTTTTTCATCTAGTTGACTGGTGTCTTTTTGGCCTAACAACATGACGGTCTGTGGTTATAACATTAATTGTCCAACAGATGGCGAGATAGAGGTCTATTGAAAGACTGCAAATGTGGATTCTGTAATGTTGATTTTGAGGTAGGCCTATCTGGATCAGAATGTTTGGCACATACACAACATTTATTATATCTTTAAAAATATATTTTCCCCATCAATTCTACTCTATTTTGCGCATTAGCGCAAGTAGATCAGAATTAGTCTGATCCTGGGTTGCAAAAATGGGGATTTGAATGTAGGCCTATTTCTGTCGTTGGTTGGAGTAGTTGGTTTGGTTTGACAGCCCTTATATCTACCGAGCAATAACCCACCGTAAGAGACATCAGTTAAATTGATCCTGTCACCTTTCTTGGAGCTCACAGGGGAATTAGCTCAAATGGTAGAGCGCTCGCTTAGCATGCGAGAGGTAGCGGGATCGATGCCCGCATTCTCCAATGAACGTTTTTGCAGAGTAGACCCTTTGTGAACTGGTAATACTAACAGACAGTTTGATAGATTTCGGAAAATACAAAAAATGACAAACACTACAGTGGGAAGTCAGTGGTCGGAATGACCACTTTCGCAAAAATAGACTAACCCTTTTCCTAGAAATGGAAAATACCGTCAATGAAAATCTTTGAAAGGGGCACGCTCTTGCTAGTACAACACTTGATTTAAATCTGTGCCTGAAATAAACCCAGAGACTACTAAACTAAAAAGTTAAGGACCCTACACTACTGTCCTGGCGTTTAATTAGGAACTATCAATCCGTACTTCTTGTTGCACCCGGACAAAACGTACTGAGGTACCATGGATCCAAGTGTGGAAAACGTGAAGGCTGCTAAAAGGAGTAAAGAGGAGAGGAAACTTCTCCGCAAACAAATAAAAGCCAGTCACACTTTACTGAAACATGAGGGCATCAGTACAGCACCGCAGCCTACCAAGGTAAAGGAAAATAACATTTATAATCAGGAAGCTGGCAGCTGTCAGGCAGTGAAGCAAGCTAGCTAACAGCTAATGACAGCAGCAACCCCTCTCCAGCTGTACTAAGTAGATCTTAACCTTTCTGTATAATAGACGAGATAAAATCCAAAGCAGGGTTTTGTCAGCCCAGGTAAGATAACTTTTAAAAGAAGACACGTTAGCCAGTTAGTTTCACGATAATACAATCATTGCTTTACTGTCAGGGTGCACCAACTGACTGTGGAAAGATATTAATAGACATTAACAGCAGATGAGTTTTATTGGTGCTTGTGTGTGTTGGTTGGGTTAATTATGTTAATACATAACGGTAATTAATTTCCTAATTACATAGCCCAATTGCCATGTTCTTTACCTCCAAATAACCTGTGGTGTTGTCACTACAGTTACCTAATATTCAATGCAAGTCTCATATCTAAGACACAGTTTACCATATCCTGGTGATGTCATTGGCTCAGATGTGGCTAGCAGCTTGTTTTGGATGTCATCTTTTCTCTCTATAGTTCTTGTCTCTCTCCATTGTATATGGTCTAGTAACGCAGAGATGCCATGAAAATAATCTTTACAAAATGAACCTGTCATTCTCTGTTAGTAGCCATATCTGTCTGTTGTCCTCCACAGAGTTTGGTGGTGGCTAATGGCGGGCTGGGGAACGGGGTGAGTCGAGAGCAGCTGGCTGCAGCGCTGAAGGAGCTGGGAGAGCTGGAGACTCTGGTTATGCCTCCTCACAAACCCTATGCCTTTGTCACATACAGGTATGGATGATGGATGGACAGTAGTTATAAATCAAACTAGTCAACTTGTCCATTTGTGTCTTCAGCCAAGGAGTGCTGTACTATCTTACTGACAAGGTCTCAGCTTTTCTGCAGCTCTTACGTCAGGTTTACACTCAGTCAGAGTATTGAACCAAGGCTAGTAGGAGGTAATTCAAGGGTTACATTTTGGAGCCTTTTTGCCATCTGGAGCAGGGCTAGCTAAGCTTTTGCCTTAAAACAGGGTGAGCCTACTTTACAGTGTTCTGGTATGAAACATACTTCCTTTTGTTGCTGTTATTGTTGTTGTTTTTTTTGTTGTTACTTGAACTGTAAGTCCTGTGTGAGGTGCCATTGTTATTCTGTCTCCAGATCAGAGGAGAGCGCTCAGAAAGCCCACGTCCTTCTTAACGGCGAACAGCTGCAGTGTGGAGAGAGTAGTGTCACACTCTACCTCAGCTTTGTCAACTCAGGTACCTGTCTGAAACATTGGCACACACACACACACACACATTGTATGGATATTATGTCTTATTTACTGTCTTGCTTAAAATTCATACAAATGTAAATTGTCGATACCTTAGCTGGTATTGGTACCAGTCTGCCTGTATGTGCATGTGTCTTCAAAGGTTTGCCAGTGATGCTGAGGTGTGTAGCGTATGTGTGTATGTATATTCCGATGTAGGACCCAAGAAACCTGATGCCTGTGTTTGTTTGTGTGTGTGTATCAAAAAAATAGGGTCACACTCACAGTGAGGGTATTTTAAATATTTATTTTATGACAGACAAATGTTTTTGGCAGACCCTCCTTCATCAGTGACTGCGGATAAGAGGTCCACTTCTATCTTAAATTTGTGTGTGTGTGTGTGTGTGTGTATCTCCATGTTCATGCAGTAGCCTGTGAGGCGGAAGCGTGCGTCTCTTTGCCAGAGGGCTTAGTCTTGGTGGAGGACTTTGTGTCTGCAGAGGAAGAGGCTCTGCTGCTGGCTGCTGTTGACTGGTCGTCCACTAATGATGATGTCACTGGTGAGGGGCTACATAATGTGTTTTGTCAGATTATGTGTGGTTGTTATTCTGGTCAAGCTGCTATGCCAGAACCTCTTGATTTTCATCAAGAAAGTTTATCATAATCCTAACTCATACTTTACCATCAGTGGAAAATAGAGTAGAATTGATGGGGAAAATATATTTTTAAAGATATAATAAATTGTGTGTATGTGCCAGACAGTGATGTTTCTTTTCATTGAGGCTATAATAATAATAAACTATACTATTTCCAAAATGACAGTTATTGAAGAAAATTATAGTAATTATATAAATTCAAAATTGAGTATCCGAACTCTCCCATTAAACAATAAGAAATACAAATCTTAATGAATCATTAATAATCATGTTTCAGTCTGGATCATTTTGATGTAATATGAGATTAAAATATTCAGAGATGATAATAAGTAAGACGTAATAAAAGTTATCTGCCATTTTGTTGGTTTGTCACCTTCATCCTCTTATGTCTTTCAGCTCAGAAAGCTCTGAAGCACAGAAGAGTGAAACATTATGGTTATGAATTTCGCTACGACAACAACAATGTGGACAAAGACAAGCCATTATCCACAGGTGAGTTTTTTCCTTATTTCTTATTAACAAGGTGGAAAAAAATCAGATCAGTTTTCACCTGCTTATATGACCTGTTTCTTTCATTCTTTAACTGTATTGGTACCTGCTAGTATGCGTTTGGTTGAAAATGACACGAAGAAAAGATCTCAAAGATTTAATGAGTTTCTTTATTTCTTATAAAGAGAATTCTCAGTATTTCTATTTTCACCTAAAATTCATTTTTAGCACAGAACAGTGTTATTATAGATAATACATAGTCATTATCTCTCATTGTCTTTGTAGTAGTGTGGGTAATGGTACGCCATTGGGGAATGAATAGGAACAAATTGGCAGGAAATAATAGCGGCACTGTTTCATTTTGCAGATTGTGTCAAAGTAACGTGTGTGTGTGTTTGCATGTTTGTGTGGCATTGTGTCCAGGTCTTCCTGAGGAGTGTATGCCTATATTGGAGCGGTGTGTGAGGAACGGACACATCGACATCATGCCAGACCAGCTGACTGTCAACCAGTACCAGTCAGGACAGGGTGTGTTATTTACATAATCTGAATGGGAGCATTGGACTGGTTCCATTTATATCAAACTTGTTAGAGTGGGAGTGTGAATCATTGACCGAAGTCTCTTAGAG